>NW_025858245.1:2147784-2408528 GCF_002878395.1 Capsicum annuum
TTTGACAATTTAAAAGAATTTAAATTGTCAAAATTATATGTTAATGGTTTTTGAGTTATTATGCTATTTTTATCTATTAATTCAATTTTTATAGTAGTTTTATGTTTTTTCCATCCTTTTAATGGATCTTCACTGTATAATTGTCTTAATTTTTTCTACCTTATCTATTGAAAATATAGTTATTTCTTTTTTGTTTATCGAAAATACAACTAGTTCTACTGTGTCTTTTGTATTTTTTATATTTTCTAAGTTTTGTGTAATTTTTCACTTCCTTTTATCCAACCAGTTTTCTTTCTTATTTTATTAATAGCTCTTTTTGCTCTTACTTTTTGTTTTCATGGTGTTGTAAACCACCAATCTATTTTAGTTATTATATGTGAGTATAATTTATCTAAAAATGACATTTCTAAAAGCATATCTTTTGATGTTAGTTCATAATTATAGATTTCTTCTATCGTTATTATTCTATCCCATATCTGTATTTTTACATTTTTAGCTTTATATGTAATTAAACTTCCTTCATTATTAAATCCTTTGACTATTATTGGTGTTTTTAATTTATCCCATTTACTTTCTGGTAAACAGTTGTATCTACATAAGTTTGTTTCTGCTTTAGTATCTATCATAGGTGTATAATACCTATTATAATATCCTTTTACTATTATTTTTACAAGTACATATATTTTCATATCATGTTAAAGCTCTTTTTATGAATAATCTTTCTTTATTATACGTTATAGATAATTGTGTATGTTTCATATTATATGGTTTTACTTGTTCTAACCATTTTATTCCTAATATTATGTTTGTTTTTTGCATATCTTCCTTTATTTCAAATTCTATTTTTATTTTTCTAACTCCTATTATTATTTCCTTTTCAGCTGTATCCTTAATGTTTATTAGACTCCTTAGTAGATCTGGACATATATTACTATTAGATTTTATTTCTCTACTTTTTACTAGATATTTTGCTATATAATTTTTTTCTTGCCCTGTGTTTAAAAGTATTAAATATTTGTTTTCATTTATTGTTCCTGATATATAATACTGATTTAAATTAACTGTTGAAGTTGTTTCATAACTTGTTCTTTTTAACGAGCTTGATGATTCTGGTTTTTCCATGAACAATTCTTTTTGTTGCACTTATTCTATCATTTATTATTTCTAAATCTTCTTCTATATGTATGTCTTTGTAACTATAATCATTATTATCAATTGTTTTTACGAATTATTCAAAAGGACTTTCTATTGTATTTTATTAATTTTATTTTTTCCTGTTATTTTATGTTTTGTTGTTAATACGTATAGATTTTTACATCTTGCTGTAAATATTTTACTTCCTGGGGTTAGTTCTATTCCTGATATTTTCCAATATAATATTAATAATTTATCTATATTTTTATCTGTTATTGCTACTGAATAATTTCCACTTATTATAAACTTAAATTTTTGGTATATTAAATTTTCTTTTATGACAGTTATTATACTTTTTCTATAGGTTTTATTATTCTATCATCTGCTAAATATAATTCTATTGGTGTATCTATTCCTTCTCTAAAACATGCTTTTATTAATATTTCTGTTCCTCCAAGGTGTACATATTTTATTGGGTCTTTATTTTTTATATCGTTTATTTCTTTATTAATTATTCTTTTTGTTACTAGTGGTGTACTAGCTCTACTTTTTGCATATCTAAAGTCTATTACATGTTCTTTTTGGCTTACTACGTAGTATTCTTCCTTTTTCCTACTAAATATATTTTTTATTGTTGGTATTTTAAATATTTTTTCTACACTTAGGTCTAACTCTTTTTCTTTTATTTCGTCAAATATATTATTATCAAATATTATTTTTTGATCTGTTCCTTCTTCATTTAAATATTCTTCCTTTGTTATTATTTTTATATCTTCCTCAGTCGTTTCATTTATTTTTATTTCTTCTTCAGTCATTTGATTAATCTAAATCACTATCCATTTCATTATCTGTTTCATTTTTCAAAATTTCATATATACTATCTTCACTTTCTAATTCATAATCTATATAATCTATCTGCATATATTCTGTATTTTCTATTTTTATTTCTGATATTTGTTTCCTTTTTGGGTTTTTAGGCATTTTACAATCTCTAGCTAAATGTCCTAGTTTTCCACAATTATAACAAGTACATTCTTTTATAGATTTCTTTTTCCTATATGGCCTTTTATGTTTATAATTTTTTATATAATATCTTTTTCTTGGTTTCTTATATTTATATTTTGATTTTTTGTATTTCTTATGTCTCTTTCTTTTCTTATAATATCTTTCTTCACATCCAAATTGAGGTGCTATTTTATCTTTGCAACATGCTAAATTTCTTATTAATGTTTTTTTCACTTTTATTTCTTCTCTATATTTTTCATAAAGATTTTTATACCATTGTTGTAAAAGTTTTATTCTTGCTCCAAGGGTATCTACTATTTTTGTTTCATCCCAACTCTTTATTATTTTAGAATTAAATGGTTCAAGTAATTTGCTAAAATATAATCTTCTTATTTCTTTACTTTCCTTTGTATTATATGTTCCCTTACAGTAGTATTCTTTAAACGCGCACGTATATTCATCTATATAGCACATATTATATATTTCTAATTTTGATATTAAATTTCTATTCGTATCTTTTTCTTTATTTTGTTCTTCTTCTTCTTCTGTTGTTATACTGCTAAATTTATTTCTTATAGCTACTTCATATCTTTTCAATATTTTTGTTGGTGATATTTTAGTAGTTGTTGATGTTCCTTCCGTTTTATTATTAGATCTTAATATTTTTTTACTTGCTTCGGCTAGGTTTAAAAATCATAATTCTACTGTTCCTATTAATGACCTTTCTATATATTCTGATGTATTTGTTGTATCTATATTATTATCTAATAATTGTTTTGACATATATCCTGCACATAATTGTATTATTTTATTTGTATCTATTACACAGTCTAAATCTAAAAAGTTATAATTTTTATTAATTATTTGTCTTGGTGTCCATTTGTTATATTCATTTTTTAGGTTACATTTTTTAAACTTATCTTTATAATAATGTGTAAGTTTTTTTATTTCTGATTTACTAGGTATTATGTTTTCATCTTCTTCTTTATTACGAGTATTTATTTTTGTGTTTGTATTTTCTAAGTTTTCTTTATTAATTACTTCTTGTTTTTCATTAATTTTTAGTTTTCCTATGTTTTCTATAATTTCTGTATATGTTTTACTATCTTCCGAATCATAATTATCTGTTTCTTCAGCATTTATTGTATTTATTTATAATTCACTCGTTTCTGATTCTTTATTTTTTATTTCTACTTTTTTTTAATTTGATTTATCTCGTCTAATAATTTGTTCTTTATCTTTTTCTTCTTTTTCTTTCTGTCTTTTTTCATACAAGTCTTTTAGTATTTGCTGTACTTTTTCTAATTCAGCAATCCTATTATTTTTAGTTTCTTCTATTTTTGTATTTCTTCTGTGGTTTGTTGTTTTATTTTATCTATTTCTTCGTTTTTTTTTTCTATTCTTACCATGCCTGTCAACTTATCTTCTAATTTTAATTCTTCTTTTTTCTAACATTAAATATAAATGTTTATCTATTTTTTTATATCTTTTTCCTAAATTAGAGAATACTATTTTTATTTTTGATCCTTCGTGATTTTTATATGTTTTTCGTCTATTATAAATTTTTCTTTGTTCATTTTATTTAAATGTATATATGTTATGTTGATATATATATTCTAGACTATCTATAGTTAATTCTAAATTTAATATTTCTTCCTTTTGTGCATTTATTGAGTTTTTATTAATTCCGACAACTATGTTATATTATAGACTTTCTATCCTTATTTTTAATTCTTTACGTTTTTCAGATATTATTTGTTTTAATTCTTTATATTTTTATAACTTTTGTTCGTTATTCATGTAGATCTATTATACACAACATAGTTTTCCGTATATCCAACATATATATATTACTTCCGTAACTTGGGTATAACTTAACTATTTTTATCTAATTTATGGTTATATAGTTCTATATCTGAAGAATCTCGGCTACGGGTCTTACTGGAGGGCTGCAGTAACTCAAGCTAGCATTGAGCAAGTTGAAGATGCCTTTAGTTGGGAAAGATCTCATAGCTTCATCTGGTAATAGCTTTGGGTTTTTATTTAAGTGGGATCTACCAAAACTTGTAAGAGTGTATAACTAAGCTTCGTAGCTGAAATGGAAGATAAATAGTTAGAGACTAAAAGAGATGAACTTCTTTACCTTACTTCATCAATTTTCTGTCACTTTTGAAAGATCATCACATCGGGATTTTACTTCGATGAATGGCAGATTTAATCGAAGAAGAAAGGTTTCACCTTGGAGGCTTTTTTCTGTTTTGAGAGCTACCTGGTAGGCGCACTTTCTTTTTCTAGTTTTCTTTTGTTTAGCTTTAATATCTTTATTTTCCTTGCCTTTTGTTCTGTTTCTTTTCTTGGCCTAGTCATTGTTAGGTTGGGCCTTTTTATTTATACAACTTTTTGTTTGATTTATAAATTGCCTTGAGCCATATTTTAATTAAAAAAAAGTTCATAAAGTTAGACAGTAACAACAAAATATACCCAAACGAGGTCTGAAAATCGTAGAATATATACAAATCTTATTTTTACTTTGAAAAGTAGAGAGGTGGTTGTTTGTAAAAAAAAAATTAATTCATGAAAAATAAAACCGCAAATAAAATTTGAAGAACAAAACTATTTTATTGATAAATAATATGGGTGCAATTCTGTTCCTCCCCTGATTCTTTTCTTTTGATTTTCTCCATGATTCGAGGGTCGTTAGTAGCGTATTTCTCAAAAATAGGAAGTTCTTTGTGAATATTTTGTGATTTTATTGGATATTGGAAGGGAATATGCTATTCTTTAAATAGACATGATTTATGTACAGGGTAGAAAAGCCTTCAAGCTAGACTTAAGGTAAAATCGCCTCCAAGAACTTCACTGAAATTGAGAATTTGTCTTGCAGAATCCCACAAAATTTTGATGTCTACAAGTATTCCCTACTTCAAGACTTGGCGGAGTGTAAACTTCATGAAAGTCAAAGACAAGACTTGAAGTAATCTATCTTTATGATTTTGTGACTCCAGATTTGTAGATTTGATTTATGAGAGAAAAGATAAAGGAAATATTTAATCGCACTGGACATGCCAATTTGTTTGCAACATATTTTACAGTAATAAAAAAAAAACTATAATCACAAATATAAAATAAAGAAACAAGAACATGTTTTATTGTGATAAATTTTGCATCATTTGATTCACGAGCTCTCTCTTACTTCTTGTTAGAATTATTGATCTTTTTTCTGAATTATGAGACCCTGTTTATAGCAATTGAAAGGGAAGAGTCATGGTAAGTACAAATTCTTTTTGGCCAATCAGATTGAAATGACATGATCATATTTGATTGGTTAAAACATGTCAACTTGTATATGTGTCATATTTTCATTGGCCTTGGATATGGTTGGGAATGCTGTATTATTTTGACATGTGGCATGATCTTATTGACTACTTCACTTTACTTGTATGCCACATCATTTGACATGTGACACCCAATTGTGTCTTTAGAATATGATGACATCTTGAGCTTTAGCTAAATAGGCCCATCATTTCTAACTCAATGGATTAGCTCAGTAAAAATTAAACTTTAATAAAATTCATATTTATTTGAATTTAAATAACGAGTCTAATTATAATAATTTGCAATTTTTGTTTGGACTAATATGTCTTAATTTAATATAAATAAATATTAAATGGTTACAAATGCCTCCACTTCAAGATTTATCGAAGTATTTAATTTTTCATAGACCAGTTTTGATGTATTAACGTGATATTTAATTGCAATGATATTCGTATCAGAAAATATCATGAATTAATACTGACACATCTAACACGAACATGTTAAGATTTGAATCAATTCACTTAATACATTTTCTTTTTGTCCAAGTTAAAATTTAATTACACACATCTCAAATATTATGATAAGAGTCCATGATAATAATTGTCCAAACTCTCAAGTGGCAGCCACATATTTTTTCTATTTGACAGACATCAGACACCATTTTCTCTTGGATTTCACAAAATGGTGGTGACTTTAACATTGTAACTCCCTTTTTGTAGGTGACAGTATTGAAGACTTTATATTGTTTGAGCCATGTCTGTTGCATCGTATGAGCCAAAAATCTTGCATGTTATTCAAGGAAAATACTTTACACCGTTTGAGCTAAAGTATTGCCCTTTCTGAGTCGAAGAATTTACACCGTCAATGACAAAGACCGTACACTAGTTCGCGACAAAGAATTTTATACCATCTGAGCTAAATAATTTATGTTGCATGAGGAGAATACTTTACACCATCTAAGACAAAGTGTTGCCTTATTTGAGTCAACGACTCTACAACATCGAAGTCAAAGACTTTATATAGTTCGCAAAAAGATTTTTATATTGTTTGAGATAAAGACTTTGTATTCTGCTTACGTGTAACACCCTGGAAATATCTTTGGACGTCACACGGTGCTCAAGACTACGAATAGTCCTAAGCTAACCCATAATGCTTACTTAACTTGAAACTCATATGAAAAGTGAACTAACATAAATAGGAATAGAAGGTAAACGATTTCATATCTTTAAAGAGAGTCTTTAACTTAGAAATCATAAACCAACTCTTTGAACTTAAAACATAAACAGTCTGACAAGCCTCTACTACTGATTAGAGAGTCACTGGGGAAGACCCCAACTGACCTGAACATAACTAAAACACTTTCAACAATGAATCAAATATCTGAGAAGTTGGGTCCTCAGACTATGAGGAGGCACCAAAATGTAGGTGATGATGCTCGTAGTCAATCGTGCTGCTGAAAACGAGCACCAGAACCTACATTATAAGACACTGTAACACATAGATATATATGTGGGTCAGTACCTCGAGAATGTACTGCGTATGTGGAGGGCGAATGATTAAGTAAAACAGTAGTTGAATATTCATATAAACTTTCAAATAATGCATGCTAAGTATAAATAACTCACTTTGAGCTTGAATAAAACAAAAAGGCCGGAAGATCATAAACATGAGTAATGAAGCATAAGAATAGCCTTGTGAGCCATAACACTTAGTTTCTAAAAGTTTTACTTTTTTAATTTTTCTTTTGGGTGTTTCTTCTAACCAACATAAACCATGTGAGCTACCATGGAGTCCAACGTCTTACCCACGCTGGGGAGAGCTGTTCTACCCTTGCCATCAAGATAGAAACTAAACTTAAGTGATCATTGAACTTTATCCATATTGGAAAAAAGTTTAACCTACGGTGGCTCGTAGTTTCTAGGAATTTAAAATAAGCTCATCCACATTACCTTCACGGTGCTAAATACTACTCCCAGAATACTTATATGCTCAAATTTTAAGAAATCCTCCTTAAAATAGGATAATAGTTTATCGATTGAAAACCAATTATGCTTCTCTTTGTTTAAATTATAATCAAGATGAACAATTGTGAATTTCATATCTTATATTAGGATCAAAAGATCAAATCTTTACTTTAAATCAATTCATAAAACTTATCTATGGAGCTTAAGAGCATAATCTTCTTGTAAACTCAATACTTGTACTTAGAACTTAAAATTCATGCTTTAATTCATGGAAAATCATAACAATAATTCATGCTCAATAGTCAAGATAATGAAATTAAAAATCACAATATGAATCTTATATGTCAAAACATAAATATATGCATTTCTTAATGCACTTAAAGTTTTCATTCTCATGGTAGTTTCATAATTCAAGAGTATGGTTAGTTGAGTATGAATCCTAATTCAAAATAGGTAAATTCAATCTTAAAACCATGCACTTTGGGCACAAGGATGAAAGAATATCGTTGTTCATGAACCCCACACACCTAAATTTCTTGACTTGTGAAGAGAGTTTGAATCTTGAGACTTGAGGGATGAGTTTGTGTGAGATGAAACCTAATTTTGATGTTCTTGAAGATGGGAGGAGAAAATGTCATTATTTGATTGAGGAATAGAGGAAATTAATGTCTCTTTGAGGGTTATAGGTCATGGATGGGAGTTTATAAGAGAGGAGAAGACCAAAAAGTCCATAGCTAAACTGTACATAAATTGGTCGCTAGTCTTTACGACTCAACCATACTACTCTTTGGAAGGGTATGACTATGCCCCTCAACTCGTAAGCTTGGAAGAACTAGGAGGGTACATACTGGTCAATATACGAGTCCCACATATGACTAGTATCATATTTATACGACTCTTATCCCCCCACTCGTAACTTGGTCAGAATCTCAAGGAGTCTATACTAATCGACTAATAACTTACCTCCATACGACTCGTACCATACTTGACGACTTCTAGGGTCAACTTGTACCTTAGATAGATTTCACATCACCCCATACTGATATGGGTATAACTCCCTATATACGAGCTATATAATATATGTATGACTCAATGGTATGAGTCATACAATGTATAGTAGCTCCCAGACATAGGGTATTACAATATCTCCTCCTTGAAAACATTCGTCCTCGAATGTGATTCATCTAGAATTAGAATTTAGACAAGAATTAACACTTCCACACTGAATTTATGATCAAGCTTACCACTAGTACAAGGATTCAATTTCTCACAACATAAAACACGATATAAGAGCACTTAAAAAGACTTAAGGAGAAAGCATTTGCTGGAAAATATCACTTTACCTAAGGTAGGAGATGGATTGAAGGAAAAGAGATGAGGATACTTTGTCATCATATCTACTTCAGCTTCCTAAGTGGTCCCTTCAACCAACTGATTTCTCCGAAGAACTTTTACTGACGCTACTTCCTTATTCCTTATCCTTCGAACCTGTCTATAAAGTATCTCAATGGGAATCTGTTCATACGTCAAATTATCTATGACCCTAATACTCTCTAGGGGAACTAAAAAGGATGGATTTTAAATACACTTCTTAAGCATTAAAATATGGAACACAGGGTGAATTACAGCTAACTCTGACAGAAGATTCAATTCGTAAGCAACCCCTCCTACATGCTTCACTATCTCATATGGACCAAAAAATTACGGACTCAACTTCCCTTTCTTCCTGACTCACTATCCCCTTATAGGAGACACCTTCAAGAATACCCAATCTCTTACTTGAAACTTGAGCTCTCTGCTTCTTACATCAGCATACGATTTCTGATGGCTCTGGGCTGTTTTCAATCTCTCATGAATCAACTGAACCTTTTCCATAGCTTCAAGAATAGAATCTGACCCAATGAAGGCCGTTTCACCAACCTTAAATCATCCTATAGGTGACCTGCACCTATGCCCATACAACTCTTCAAATGGAGCCATCTGAATGCTAGCATGATAACTATTATTATAAGCAAACTTAACCAAAGGTAGATGATTATCCCAACTTCCTTTAAAATCTAAAACACATGCCCTTAACATGTCCTTTAGTGTTTGAATTATGCGCTAAGCCTGACCATCGGTCTGCGGGTGAAATACAGTACTAAGATTAACCTTTATACCAAGGCCCTTCTGAAAAGACTTCCAAAACTGTGAAGTAAAATGTGTTCCTCTGTCTGAAATGATGGACAAGGGTATCCCATGTAGCCTTACTAACTCGCAGACATACATCTTGGCATAATCCTTTGTGGTATCTGAAGTTTTGACCGATAGAAAATGGGCTTAGTCATTCAGTCTACTATGACCCAAATTGAATCATGCTGATGTCTTATACGAGAAAACCCTATGATGAAATCCGTATTCACTAATTCCCACATCCTAGTGGGGATATTGATCTTATGAAATGTACCACCCAATCTTTGGTGTTCAACCTTAACTTATTGACAATTTGGACACTTTGCTACAAACTCAGCTATGTCCTTCTTAATACCATTTCGCCAATAAATTTCTTGTAAGTCATGATACATCTTAGTAGCACCCAAATGAATGGAATACCTCGAACCATGAGCCTCGGATAGTATCCTTTCCCTCAACCTGTCTACATTCAGAACATAAAGTCTGCCTTGATAACAAAGTACATCATCTCCCCCTTAGGAGAAAACCTCAACCTTCTACCGCTGCACTGCCTTTAATATTTGGCTAAGTACGAAAACATTATGCTATTTCTCCTTTACTTCCACTACCAAAGATGATTCTAAATTATTCTGAACTACTACTCCCCCATAATCAGCATCGAGCAAACATATTCCTAAATGAGCCAACCTATTCCTTTAGCTAACTCCTATTTTTCCTTATTCACATGAGAAACACTACCTATAGATAGCCTACTTAGCGCATCCACCATTACATTAGCCTTACCTGGATGATAGAGCACATTCATTTCATAATCTTTTAGCAACTCCAACCACCTTCTCTGATGAAGATTCAACTCCCTTTGAGAAAATACATACTGAAGGCTTTTATGGTCAGTGAAAACATCAACATGCACACCATAAAGGTATTGCCTCCAAATTTTCAAGGCAAACACCACAACAGCTTACTCCAAGTCATGAGTTAGGTAATCTTTTTCATGATCCTTAAATTGCATAGAGGCATAAGCTATCACTTTTCCATTTGCCATCAATACACACCCTAACCAAACTTTGGAAGCATCACAATACACTATAAATCCATCTAACCATTCTGGTAAGGCTAACATTGGTGTCGAAGTCAATTTATCTTTCACCTTTCGGAAACTCTTCTCAAACTTATTTGATCATACAAACTTTACTTTCTTTTGGGTCAGTTTATTCAATGGTGCAACTATAAAGGAGAACCCTTCAACAACTCTTTTATAATACCCAGCCAAACCCAAAAAGCTCTGGATATCGGATGGAGTGATGGGTCTAAGCCAGTGCTTCATAGCATTTGTCTTCTGAGGATCTACATGAATACTAACCCCCGAAATGACATGCCCTAAAAAGTAACAAATTCCATCCAAAACTCACATTTACCAAACTTCAAATACAATTAATAGTCCTTGAGGGTATGCAACACTATTCTTAAATGGTTTGAATGCTCTTCTTCACTCTTAGAATACACCATTATGTCATCTATAAAGATAATGAAAAACATGTCCAAGTACTGCTTGAAGGCATTGTTCATCAAATCTGTGAAAGCTGCTGGAGTATTTGTCAGTCCAAACGACATAACCACAAACTCAGAATGTCTATACCTTATTCAAAAAGTTGTTTTCGGAATGTCTTTCTCCCTAACTTTCAGCTAATGGTATCCCGACCTAAGGTCAATCTTGGAGAACTATCTAGCACCTGGAAATTGATCACATAAATCATCGATTCTAGAATTGGGATACTTGTTCTTGATGGTAACCTTATTTAGCTGTCTATAATCTATACACATTCTAAGATTGCCATCTTTCTTGCGCCCGAATGGGCATCCCACAGACAGACACTAGGTCTTATGAAACCTTTATCTAAGAGGTCCTTAAGCTGCTTCTTTAACTTTTTAAGTTTGGTTGGAGCCATATGATATGGAGAGATAGAGATGGGCCGAGTATCAGGAAGAAAATCAATATCAAATTTTATTTCTCTATTTGGGGTACCCTTGGCAGATTTTTGGGGAAAACCTCATGAAACTCATTTACTACACGGACCAATTGAATTTTTGGGGATTCAGATTTAGTATATTTGAATCGAACTAAATTATAGATACACCTTTTTGATATCAACTTTCTGGCCTTGAGATAAGAGATGAAACGACCTTTGGGAGACACAAAACTACCCTCCCATTACAAAATGCCTCATCATGAAACTAAAACTTCACCACACGGGTGCGACAATCTATTAAGGCATAACATGAATGGATCCAATCCATGGCCATAATGGCATTAAAGTCTACCATCTCCAACTCTATTAGGCCTGCTAGTGTGAATTTATGGAAAATGGTGGTAGGACACTCCTTATAGACTCGTCTTAAAATAACTGAATCACCCACTGGGGTAGAAACTGAGAAGGTCTTAGAGAGATTCTCAGGACCTACCCTAAAAGTTATAGCAACCATTGGAGTTACATAAGAGAGATTTGATCCCGAGTCTAATAACACATATACATCAAGGTGAAAGACACGAAGCATACCAGTGACAATATCTAGTGAGATCTTGCTCCTGAATAAATGGTAAAGCATAAAATTAGTTCTGGCACTGACAACCACCAGTACTGGATGATGCGCCCTGTGGAGAGACTGGGTGACCTAGCTGAGCTAGTGCATTAGTAACCTGAGTTTGAGAACGAACATCTCTATTTTCCTTCTTAACATACGGACACTCCTTGACCTGTGGCCTAGCTTGGCACAACCATAACAACCCCTTTTTCTAATTAAAAACTCACCAAGATGGGTCCTACCACACTTTGCACATTTCGAGTAATTAGGCCTCCCCACTATATTATTCTGAGACCTGGAATTTGACGTCCTGCCCTACTGCTCCTACCGGGTCCTAGGTGCAGGAGAACTGACTGAAGATGGTGCTGGAACTAAGGAATGACCTAAAACTACAAATGGCTTCCCCTTCCAAATTTTGACTGAATATACTCAAACTATCCAGTCCTAGTCCTCTTGTTTCTCTTCTCTATTTCCTTTAGCTTTTCTGCCTCAATCAATTAAGCATGAGTCATCAACAAATAATATCCATATCCCCAATCTGCATGGTAGTGTTAAATTACTTGACCACCAAATTAGACACCCTAATAACGAACTTACGCAGATGATCTCTAGAGTCAGTTAACAACTCGGGAGCATACTTAGACAATTGAATAAACTTAAGGCAGTACTCCTGCACTGTCATAGAGCCCTGCCTCAGGTTCATGAACTCCTTCACCTTAGCCTTCCTCATCTCATGTAGGAAGAACCTGTGTAGAAAAATATTTTGAAGTACCTGCCAACTTATAAGAGTTGCATTCTCACCTCTACCTTCCTTCCACATAACTACCCAATTATAAGATACATTCTTTAGCTTATATGATACCAAATCTATACTCTCCTCTTTAGTAGCATACATATTTTAAGTAATATTTATCACCTAATCAATAAAGAGTTGAGGATCATCATCCATCTTTGGCCTATAGAACTTAAATAGATTTATCCTCATAAAGTCCCGAATCCTAGCTGCAGTTAAATTACCATTTTTCTTAAGTAGAATTGCCACTTGTTAGTTGCCCTGAACATTGGCATTCACAGCTTGGGCCAATGCTTGAAAGGTAGCCCAAAATTCAACATGATACACAATCTCATTCAGAGGGTCGGCGTGCGGTGGTGGTTGATCACCATTTCTGCGTGCATCGGCTAGGTGAGGAGCCATATTCTGTCACCTAAAAGCACGAGTTAAGGCAGATAACGACAACTATAAGAATGATAGATCATGAAATAAATAATGATTTCTAACTCATTCTGTAGCCTCTTGCACATAAATATGGTACGCTTTACATCTATGATCAAGACTCTACATAATGCAACTTATCTGACTCCCTAGGACTCTTCAAAACCTTAGGATCTAATACTAAGTTTGTAATGCCCTGGAAGTACCCTTGGACATCACATAGTCCTCAAGATAATGAATAGTCCTAATCTAACCCATAATTCTTACTTAACTTGAAACTCAAATGAAAAGTGAACTAACATAAATAGGAACGAAACGTAAACGATTTCATATCTTTAAAGGGAGTCTTTAACTTGGAAGTCTTAAACCAACACTTTGGACTTAAAACATAAACAGTCAGACAAGCCTCTACTACTGACTAGAGAGCCACTGGGAAACACTCCAGCTAACCCGAACATAACTACAAATCCCATAACTAAAACACATTCAACAATGAACCAAATATCTGAGAAGCTGGGTCCTCAGACTATGAGGACTCACCAAAATTTAGGATGTAGGTGATGATGCCGCTAGTCAATCGTGCTGCTGGAAACGAGCACCAGAACCTATATTATAAGACAATGTAGCAAATAGACATATATGTGGGTCAGTATCGAGTATGTGGGGCTGAATGATTAAGTAAAACAATAGTTGAATATTCATATAAACTTTTAAATAATGCATGCTAAGTATAAATAACTCACCTTGAGCTTGAATAAAATAAAAAGGATGCAAGATCATAAACATAAGTAATGAAGCATAAGAATAACCTTATGAGCCATAATACTTAGCTTCTAAAAGCTTTACTTTTTATTGTTTCTTTTGGGAGTTTCTTCTAACCGACATAAATCATGTGAGCTACCATAGAGTCCAACGTCTTACCCACGTTGGGAAGAGCTGTTCTACCCTTGCCATCAAGATAAAACCTTACCTTAAGTGATCACTAAACTTCATCCATATTGGAAAAAATCTTAACCTACGATTCTCAGTCTCTAGGAATTTAGGACATGCTCATCCGCATTTCCTTCTCAGTGCTAAATACTACTCTCAAAATACTTGTGTGCTCAAACTTTAAGAAATCCACCTTAAAATAAGATAAGGGTTTATCGACTGAAAACTAGTTATGCTTCTCTTTCTTTAAATCATAATCAAGATGAACAATTGTGGATTTCATATCTTATCTTAGGATCAAAAGATCAATCTTTGCTTTAAATCAAGTCATAAAACTTTTCAATGGTGCTTAAGAGCATAATCTTATTGTAAACTTAATACTTGTACTTAAAACTTAGAATTCATTCTTTAATTCATGGAAACTCATAAAAAAACTTCATGCTCAATAGTCACCTTGAAATCTTTCAACAATCCAGTCAAGATAATGAAATTAAAAATCACAATATGAATATTGTAATTCAAAACATGAATATACACAATTCTTGATGCACTTAAAGCATTCATTCTCATGTAGTTTCATAATTAAAAAGTATGTCTAGATGGGTATGAACCCTAATTCAAAATAAATAAATTCAATCTTAAAACCATGAACTTTGGGCATAAGGATAAAGAAATATCATCGTTCATGAACCCCACATATCTAAATTTCTTGGCTTGTGTAGAGAGTTTGAATCTTGAGACTTAAGGGATGAGTTTGTGCGAGATGAACCTAATCTTGATGTTCTTGAAGATGGAAAGAGAAAGTATCATTATTTGATTGAGGAATAAAGGAAAACAATTCCTCTTTGAGGCTTATAGGTCGTGGATGGGAAGTTATAAGAGAGGAAAAGACTAAAAAGCCCTTGCCTAAACTTTACATAAATTAGTCGTCAATTTTTATGACTCAACAATATGACTCGTATGGAAGGGTATGACTATGCCCCTCAACTTATAAGCTTAGGATAATCTTGAAGGGTACACACTGATCGATATATGAGTCCTACCTTTGACTAGTATTATTGTTATACGACTCTTAGCTCCCCACTTATAGCTTGGTCAGAATCTTAGGGAGTCTATACTGATGGACTAATGACTTACCTTTATACGACTCTGTAATACCCCGCATGTTTCTAAGATAGGAAGTGAATAATTATTCCTACATATGAAATCTTCTGCCCTATGATTCATACTTGAGTACATGACTTACAATGAATATCCTAGTGATAGGATAGCTTATGATGCATTAAGCATGTTCATGTGAGTCACTTAAGGTAATACAAGCTAAGAGTTTTTGAATCCATCAAGTTTTAGTGTTTGATTTTGCAAGAGTCATCTTTGAATGAGTATAACTCGATGTTAATATGGTATTTTGGCTGATTTAGACCCACCAAATTGTAGAGAATCGAATTACCCTTCCAACAATACCAATTTTACCTTAATCCAATACCTGAGCGAAAAGTTATGCCCATTTTTGTGAGAGATAGTAAGCATAGGCGATTGGTTAGGCGCCGCCCAACCCAAGCATAGGCGATTGGTTAGGCGCCGCCCAACCCAAGCATAGGCTATCACTTGGGCGCCGCCTGAGGCAATTCCAGCTCTCAAAAACACTCTGTTTTGAGTTATTTTAAAGGTAATTAAGTCTTTAAATACTCCTTACACGTCCCTAAACTTAACCCTACAAAATATATAGCTTCTAAACCTATTACAACCCTATTTTCGTCTCAAAGCTCATCATCCAAGAGAACTAAAGGAGAAAAACAACTAGGGTTACATAATTAAGCTTGAAGATCCAATTTCAAGGAAATTCCTCGGTCAATCATCAAAATCTTCCTTCTAAGGTATGCATAGTGTTCATCCATGGATTTCTTTCGTCTGTGGAGTTCAAGAATCAATCTTTAAAAGACAAAAGCTTGGTCGATTGTGGTGATATGATCATACCCATGTTGATTCTTGTTTGTTTTGCTATATAATAGTATGCGTGAGTTGATTTATGGATCTCTTTCATCCATAAAGTTCAAAAACCCTCTTTTTCATTATAAAGTATGATTTATATATTGTTGGGTGTTGATGATCATGTTGTTGATATTGGGTGATTCCCAAGATGGAATCTTTATATGTTTTTGTGAATTCATGATATCATATGAGTTGAAAACATGTAAATTTGGTTGTTCATGATGTATAATTTGATGATTTCACCTATGCTTAAGATGTGCATGTAAGGTGTTTGATTAAATGCCTAAGGAACTAGAAATCATGCAATATAGCTAAATTGTGACTAAGTGAAGGATTCATGATATGCCCTTATGTTCCAATGACTTCTATGTTGTTAATGTGCCTTGTAAATGTTGTTGGAATACTCATGAACTATTCTTATGAGATTATGCTATGTTTACTTGCAAATCCTACTTATGAACAAGATGTATGATAATCATGCAATCCATATGAACTTCCATGCTATTGGTATGTGTTGCCAATATGATTATGCAATGAACGTGATATTAAGATTGTGCAAGTAATTCCATGTGATATGAAATCCTTTCCATGCAATACATTGTTGATAACCATGCTTAGTATGAGATCCCTACTTATGATGTTATAAATTATGGACTCTACTCTTATGATCAGGTCAGTCATATGTGTCAGTTTCCTTCCATCGAGTCCTGGGGGTACTTGTACCCAAAAACTATAGCTGTGTACCTAGATCCATGTCATTTTTCACAATATCCGAACTCAAGCTATGATTTCATAGACTTCAGTCAGTCATGTGACTCAGGAAAACCTCATGATCTTAGTCAGTTGTCAGATATCAGTAACATTCTGCCAGTTAACAGAATTTAGTAAGATTAAGTCATGCACAGTCAGTTATTCATGTCCAGTCCCTCCAGATGGGAGTAGAGGTTAGCACCGAGTTAACCCAAGGATGGGAACTCACCCACCAGTTCAGGGTGTGATTCTTAGTAGTCATCCTTATGTTCCAGAACTACGTAGCCAGCATAGGTTGAGACATCTTAACCAATCAAATTAGAGTTGATGAGGTGGCTTAACCCATCAGTTTAGGATTCCCACCTTTCACATTGAGTACCCGCCAGATAAGGGTCACTCACAGGTTGTCCTTACCCATGGAATGGTATTGACACCCCTCCAGTCGAGGCAGAGATTGGACCCCAGCCTAGCCATAATGGTATACTTGGGGCATATCGGTTAAACACTACTTCCCACAGTTTCAGTATCAGTTTCAGTAAAAAAACTTAGGGCATTCTTCAGATTTCAGTATATATAGGACTGCCAGATACAGTGGTCCATGTTATCAATTTCAGTATCAGTTATAACAGTTATCAGTAAACCACGTATTAGCTCATAGGTCATGCTATCACGTATTCACGATCCCAGTTTATATATATGTATGTTTGCACTCCCACATTCATATTATTTAGTCAGTGTTGTTCATGCATGAAACCCTTTATGTTCAGCCTACCTTCCTCGTATACTTATGTAACATGCTTTACGAGCTCCAGCCCAGCAGTAGCGGTAGCATTCTAGTTGCAGAGACATAGTAAGTCCTCATTGATTCGAGGATAATATGATTTGATTCATTTATTTATTTCTTCAGTTTAGTTTTACGGAGTTAGTTGGAGACATGTTCCTTCAACTCCTTATTCAGATAGTTTAGAGGCTTTCAGATTTATGTTTAATTGAGTTATTTTGGATATTTTCATCCACATAGTTTTATTCAGTTGAACCTTATGGCCTTACAGTTCTATGTATTCTGTATTATTATATCATGATTTGCAGTATACCGGTACAAATATCAGTCATGGGTTAGCTTGTGGTCCCTTGGGGTCATGAGCACCGTGTAGCATTCCGGTTTAGTGAATCGGGGTGTTAAAAACTTGGTATCAGAGCCTAAGGTTCAATAGAGTCCTAGAAAGTCTGAAAGCCGCATCTAGTAGAGTCTTATACATAGGTGTGTTGTGCGCCATATTTATGTGCGGGAGGCTATAAGATGTCTTAGGAATAGTCCCCTTTCTTCATTATCCATGTCATTCTAGTGAGCATAATCACAAGTTAAATTTTCAGTCTAATCCATTCTTCTGTTATTCCAGACCATGGCCCTAAAGAGAAGAAACCAGCCAGCTCCTCAGCCCGAAGATCCTTTGGGCGAACATGTCTCCCATGCGGGGTTTAGAGCCACATTTACCACACTTGCTCAGTCCATGGCTGCACAGAATGAATGACTACCAGTCATTTCGGCCAATCCAGTGGCCACTCCCAAAGTAGCTAGGGTTCGGGACTTCACTTGGATGAACCCTCCATCTTTCCATGGGTCTAAGTCTGATGAGGACCCTCAGGAGTTTATTGACCAAGTACAGAAGGTCATTGAAATCATGGGTGTTACTTCTATTGAGAGTGCTGAGTTAGCCACCTACCAGTTATAGGATATTGCTCATGATTGGTACAAACAGTAGAAGTTTGAGAGGTTAGATGATACAGACCCTATCGAGTGGGAGGAATTTGTCACAACCTTCTTAGATAGATTCTTTCCCTAAGAGCTGAGGAAAGCCAAAGTTCTTGAGTTCATCAACCTCAGGCAGGGGAATATGATGGTTAGGAAGTATTCTCTCAGATTTACTCAGCTAACCAGGTATGCTCCTCATGTGGTTGCAGAAAATAGAGCTAAGATAAACAAGTTCATGTTAGGGGTCAACGATAGCGTGGTAAATGAGTGTAGGTCTACGATGCTGATCAGTGATATGACCTTAGACAGACTCATGACCCATTCCCATCAAGTAGAAGAGCAGAAGTTTAAGACTAGGGAGAGGCAGAACAAGAGAGAAAGGTCAGGTAATTTCAACTTTGCTCACCCCAAGTCAGATGGAGGAAACCGTTCACAGTTTTGCTCCAAGTCAGCCATTCTAGCTCCTTTCACTGCCAGCGCTCCAGTGCCGATGTTCAAAGACGACAATAGAAACAATGCACCAGGCTCTAAATATCAGGGCAGTGTTAGCAGTGCCCGAATAAATCCCCTTTGTCAGACTTATGGTAAGAACCACAAGGGCATCTGCAGAGCCGGTAGTGATGTCTGTTTTAGTTGTGGCAAGCCAGGCCGCAAGATTGGAGAGTGTCTGCAGTCAAGTCTTCAAGGTCAGCAAAATTATTCTACAGCTCAGTCCAGTCGCCCAAACCAGCAGGGTGCCATTTCCAGTGGTACCAGTGGGCAACGCCCAAACAGATTCTATGCTCTTCAATCCCGGCAGGATCAGGAAAATTCTCCTGATGTCGTTACTGGTACGTTATAGATTTTCCATGTTTATGTTTATGCTTTTCTAGACCCAGGTGCATCTTTGTCTTTTGTTAATCCATATATAGCAGGCAATTTCGAAATCAGTCCTGAAGTCTTAGCAGAGTCCTTCTCAGTCTCTACTCCAGTGGGTAAAACCATCATAGCTCGACGGGTATACAGGAACTGCCCGGTTATGATATCTCAAAAATCTATGTCAGCAGATTTAGTGGAGTTAGAGATGACTGATTTTGATGTCATTCTCGATATGGATTGGCTTCATTCCTGCTATGCCACAGTTGACTGCAGAAATAGGATAGTTCAGTTTCAATTCTCGAATGAGCCCGTCCTAGAGTGGAAGGGTAGCATTTCAGCGTTCAGGGGTCAACTTATTTCCTACCTTCGGGCAAGGAAAATAATTTCTAAGGGGTGTGTGTATCATCTTGTACATATTAAAGATTCCAATTCTGAATATCCCAGCCTGGAAATAGTCCCTGTTGTTAATGAATACTCAGATATCTTTCCCGAATATCTTCCAGGCATTCCTCTCGAAAGGGAAATAAACTTCAACATAGACCTTCTTCTGGATACTCAACCTATTTCTATTCCGTCATAAAGAATGGCACCAACAGAACTCAAAGAACTGAAAGATCAGTTGAAGGATCTCTTAGATAAGGGATTCATCAGACCCAATATTTCTCCATGGGGTACGCCAGTATTAATCGTGTGCAAGAAAGATGGTTCTCTTAGGATGTGTATTGATTACCATCAACTCAACAAGGTAACAGTCAAGAATAGATATCCTCTTCCCAGGATTGATGATCTATTCGACCAACTTCATGGTGCCAGTTACTTCTCCAAGATACACCTTAAATCAGGCTATCATCAGCTCAGAGTTAAAGAATGTGACATTTCGAAGACAGCTTTCCGTACTCGGTATGGTTACTTTGAATTTTTAGTTATGTCATTTGGTATTACCAATGCCCCTGCAGCCTTTATAGATTTGATGAACCGTGTGTTCAAGTAAAACTTGGACATGTTTGTCATAGTCTTCATAGATAATATTCTGGTCTATTCTCGCACAGAGCATGATCATGCAGACCATCTCAGGATTGTTCTTTAGACTCTCAGGGATCACCAGTTATTCGCTAAGTTCAGCAAGTGTGAATTTTGGCTAAGATCAGTAGCATTCCTTGGCGATATTGTTTTCGGTGATGGCATTAGAGTAGATCCTCAAAAAATTGAGGCAGTAAGAAACTAGCCCAGACCTGTATCTCCATCAGATATTAGGAGTTTCTTGGGTTTGGATGGCTATTACAAATGGTTTGTTGAGGGATTTTCTTCTATTGCATCTCCCATGTCCAGATTGACTCAGGAGAAGATTAAGTTTCTGTGGTCAGATTCATGCGAGAAGAGCTTTCAAGAGTTGAAGACTCGACTCACCTCCGCTCCAGTTTTAGCTATTCCAGATGGTTTAGATGGTTTTGTAGTCTATTGTGATGCATCTAGAGTGGGTTTAGGTTGTGTCCTCATGCAGCATGGTAAGGTCATAGCCTATGCCTCTAGACAGTTAAAGCCACATGAGAAGAATTATCCTACTCATGATCTTGATTTAGCAGCGGTAGTTTTTGCCTTGAAGATTTGGAGGCATTATCTCTATGGAGTTCATGTAGATGTCTTCACAGACCATAAAAGCCTCCAGTGTGTATTTTCTCAGAAAGATCTCAATCTTCGCCAGAGAAGGTGGTTAGAGCTCTTGAAGGATTACGACATGAGTGTTCTTTATCATCCGGGCAAGGCCAATGTTGTGTCCTACGCTCTCAGTCGACTCACCATGGGTAGTATTTCTCACGTTGAGGATAGTAAGAAAAAGATGGCTTAGGAGATCCATTAGCTAGCCAGGAGATCCATCAGCTTGCTAGACTAGGCGTTTGCTTAGTCGATTCTTCAGAGGGTGGTGTATGTGTTCATAGTAGTTTAGAGTCATCTCTAGTTTCCGAGGTGAAAGAGAAACAAGACAGGGATCCTAGCCTTGTCAAGCTCAAAGAGTCAATTCAGAATCAGAAATTCGAGGTTTTCTCCTAAGGGGGAGATGGTGTTCTTCGTTGTCAGGGTCGTCTAGGTGTTCCAGGTGTAGATGAATTAAGGCAGCGAATACTTGCAGAAGCGCATGGTGCACGATACTCTATTCATACAGGGTCCACAAAGATGTACCGCGATATGCGGGAGATCTATTGGTGGAGTGGGATGAAGAGAGATGTTGCAGAGTTTATGGCTAAGTGCTCTACATGTCAGCAATTTAAGATAGAGCATCAGAAACCCAGTGGTTCCATGCAAGAGTTCACTATTCCTACTTGGAAGTGGGAAAAAGTTAACATGGACTTCATGACAGGTTTGCCTAGAACTCGTTATTAGCATGATTCAGTCTAGGTCATTATAGATAGAATGACCAAGTCAGCTCATTTCCTTCCTATTCATACTTTTTATTCCGCCGAGGATTATACCAAACTCTATATTAGGGAGTTAGTCAGGTTACACGGTGTTCCACTATCTATCATCTCAGACAGAGGTACCCAGTTCACTTCTCACTTTTGGAAAGCATTCAAAAAGGGTCTCAGTACCCAAGTCCATCTCAGTATAACATTTCATCCTCAGGCAGATGGTCAAGCAGAGAGGACCATTCAGACTCTTGAAGATATGCTAAGGGCATGTGCAATTGACTTCAAGGGAAGTTGGGACGACCACTTGCCTTTGATTGAGTTTGCATACAATAATAGCTATTATTCTAGTATTCGGATGGCTCCATTTGAACCTCTCTATGGTAGGAGATATAGATCTTCGATTGGTTGGTTTGAAGTTAGTGAGGCCTTAATCATTGGTTCTAACTTAGTATTCGATACCTTAGAGAAAGTTCAGTTGATCAGAGAGAGACTCCGAGCTGCTTAGAGCCAACATAAGTCCTATGTAGATTTTCGTAGAAAGGATCTTGAGTTCGAGGTCAATGACTATGTCTATCTTAAGATCTCTCCCATGAAGGGAGTGAAGAGGTTCGGCAAGAAAGGGAAACTCAGTCCCCGGTATGTCGGTCCCTTTAGAATTCTTTGTCGCTTCGGCAAGGTAGCTTATGAGCTTGAGTTGCCTTCAGATCTGGCCTCAGTACATACAGTCTTCCATATCTCTTTGCTAAGGAAGTGCATAGGTGACCTAACAATTATGTCCCTATTCAGAGCATCGACATTCAGAACAGCCTCTCTAATGAAGAAATTCCAGTCGAAATCGTAGATTATTAGACTCGTAGATTGAGGAACAAAGAAGTCCCTCTAGTCAAGGTTCTTTACCGAAATCAGTCTCATGAGGGAGATACTTGGGAAGCAAAAGAAGATATGCGTACTAAGTATCCTCACCTCTTCCCCGCCAATTCAGATAAAGCTCAAGGTAACAGTTCTCCTTAATCTTATTTAGTTTCACGTTCATGTTTCCAGTATAAACTTGGTACCTATTAACCCTTTTCATACTCATTCATGCATTTATGTGTCAGTTGTCCATGTATCAGATATGCACGAGTTCAGTATGTTTAGCATATCAGTCATGATATCAAGTTTTAGTTCTTCATGTTCAGTTCAGGTTTTATTGTCTTGTATCCCTTCTAAGTAAATTCTCATTCGAGGACGAATGTTCCCGAGGGGGAGATATTGTAATACCCCGTATGCTTCTAAGCTAGGAAGTGAATAAGTATTCCTACGTATGAAATCTCATATCCTGTGATTCATACTTGAGTACATGACTTACAATGAATATCCTAGTGATAGGATAGCTTATGATGCATTAATCATGTTCATATGAGTCACTTAAGGTAATACAAGCTAAGAGTTTTTGAATCCATCAAGTTTTAGTGTTCGATTTTGCAAGGGTCATCTTTGAACGAGTATAACTCAATGTTAATGTGTTATTTTGGCTGATTTAGACCCACCAAATTGTAGATAATAGAATTAGCTTTCCAACAATACCAATTTCGCCTTAATCCAATATCTGAGCGAAAAGTTATGCCCATTTTCGTGAGAGACAGTATGCATAGGCGATTGGTTAGGCGCTGCCCAACCCAAGCATAGGCGATCACTTAGTCACCTCCTAAGTCAATTCCAGGTGTCAAAAATACTCCATTTTGAGTTATTTTAAAGGTAATTAAGTCTTTATATACTCCTTACACGTCCCTAAACTTAACCCTACGAAATATATAGCTTCTAAACCTATTACAACCCTATTTTCATCACAAAGCTCATCATCCAAGAGCACTAAAGGAGAAAAACAACTAGGGTTGCATAATTAAGCTTGAAGATCCGATTTCAAGGAAATTCCTCTGTCAATCATCAAGAATCTTCCTTCTAAGGTATGCGTAGTGTTCATCCACGAATTTCTTTCATCCGTGGAGTTCAAGAATCAATCTTTAAAATACAAAAGCTTGGTTGATTGTGGTGATATGATCATACCCATGTTTATTCTTGTTTGTTTTTCTATATAATAGTATGCGTGAGTTGATTTATGAATCCCTTTCATCCATAAAGTTCAAAAGCCCTCTTTTTCATTATAAAGTATGATTTCTATATTGTTGGGTGTTGATGATCATCTTGTTGATATTGGGTGATTCCCAAGATGGAATCTTTATATGTTTTTGTGAATTCATGATATCATATGAGTTGGAAACATGTAAATTTAGTTGTTCATGATGTATAATTTGATGATTTTACCTATGCTTAAGATGTGCATGTAAGGTGTTTGATAAAATGCGTAAGGAACTAGAAATCATGCAATATAGCTAAATTGTAACTAAGTGAAGGATTCATGATATGCCCTTACGTTCCAATAACTTCTATGTTGTTAATGTGCCTTGTAAATGTTGTTGGAATACTCATGAACTATTCTTATGAGATTACGCTATGTTTACTTGCAAATCCTACTTATGAACAAGATGTATGATAATCATGCAATCCACATGAACTTCCATGCTATTGGTATGTGTTGCTAATATGGTTATGCAATGAACATGATATTAAGATTGTGCAAGTACTTCCATGTGATATGAAATCCTTTCCATGCAATACATTGTTGATAACCATGCTTAGTATGAGATCCCTACTTATGATATTATAAATTATGTACTCTACTCTTATGATCAAGACAGTCATGTGTGTCAGTTTCCTTCCATCGAGTCCTGGGGGTACTTGTACCCAAAAACTATAGCTATGTGCCTAGATCCATGTAATATTTCACGATATCCGAACTCAAGCTATGATTCCATAGACTTCAGTAAGTCATGTGACTCAGGAAAACCTCATGATCTTAGTCAGTTGTCAGATATCAGTAACATTCTGCCAGTTAACAGAATTTAGTAAGATTAAGTCATGCACAGTCAGTTATTCATGTCCAGTCCCTCCAGATGGGAGTAGAGGTTAGGACCAAGTGAACCCAAGGATGGGAACTCACCCGCCAGTTCAGGGTGTTATTCTTAGTGGTCATCCTTGTGTTCCAGAACTACGTAGCCAGCATAGGTTGAGACATCTTAACCCGTCAGATTAGGGTTGATGGGGTGGCTTAACCTGTCAGTTTAGGGTTCCCATCATTCTCATTGAGTACCCGCCAGATAAGGGTCTACCCCTCCAGTCGGGGCAGAGATTGGACCCCAGCCTAGCCATAACAGTATAAATAGGGCATGTCGGTTAAACACTACTTCCCACAGTTTCAGTATCAGTATCAGTAAAAGAACGTTCTTTAAATTTCAGTATATACAGGACTGTCAGATACAGTGGTCCATGTTATCAGTTTCAGTATCAGTTATGACAGTTATCAGTAAACCTTGTATTAGGTTATAGGTCATGCTATCACGTATTCACGGTCCCATTTTCTATATATGTGTGTTTGCACTCCCACGTTCATATTAGTCAGTCAGTGTTGTTCATGCATGAAACCCTTTATGTTCAGCCTACCTTTCTCGTATACTCAGTACTCCAGTTGTACTGACGCATTTACGCTATGGTGCTTTCTTTTCATATTACACCATAGGTTCCGAGACACGAGCTCCAGCCCAGCAGTAGCGGTAGCATTCCAGTCGCAGATACATAGTGAGTCCTCATTGATTCGAGGACAATATGATTTAATTCATTTATTTATTTCTTTAGTTTAATTTTATGGAGTTAGTTGGAGACATGTTCCTTCAACTCCTTATTCAGATAGTTTAGAGGCTTTCAGATTTATATTCAGATTTACGTTCAGATTGAGTTGTTTTGGGTATTTTCACCCACATGGTTTTATTCAGTTGAACCTTATGTCCTTACAGTTCCATGTATTTCGCATTATTATATCATGATTTGTAGTATACCGGTACAGATATCAGTCATGGGTTAGCTTGTGGTCCCTCGGGGTCATGAACACCATGTAGCATTCTGGTTCAGCAAATCGGGGTGTTACAGACTCTTAACCTACTTGATGAATTCTAGAGTCAACTCATACCTTAGATAGATTTCATATCACTCCATATTGATATGGGTGCGACTACCTATATACAAGTCATATGATGTATGTACAACTCAAGGAGATAAGTCGTATGATGTACCTTAGCTCCCGAACACTGGGTATTACATTACATGAAGACTTTACTCTATCTAAACTAATGTGTTGCCTTTTTATGAGCTAAAAACTTTACACCATCCAAGTGAAAGACTTTACAAAGTCCACGACACAGACTTTACATAGTCCATGGAAAAGATTTTGATACCATTTGAACAAAATACCTTTATGTTACCTAGGTCAAAAGATTTTATGTGTTACATAACACGAATTTACATAGTCTATATCATAGACTTTACACCGTTTGAGCTACTGAGTTTTGCTAAAATTTCCATCTCATGGAATGAAAACTTATAGATCCTTTTAAGCATAAATCCGTGAAAAGGCTAGCTTAAGGTGTACAAGGATAAAATTTTGTTAACCTTAAGGCATGGAAATTTAGATATAGCCAACTTATGGTGTAAAGGGATAGAGTTTTTCTACATTACGACTGGAGATATAGTAGACCTTGACTTGCAGACTTGAAGAATTTGTTGAAGTTTGTACGCTCAAAAACTTTGATCAACTTGAGGTCTTCATAGATTTGAAGACTTCAGCTCAAAGTCTTGATATATTTGAGACCATCACGATGCTTGGTAGATTA
The DNA here is from genome assembly GCF_002878395.1 of Capsicum annuum. Lineage (NCBI taxonomy): Eukaryota > Viridiplantae > Streptophyta > Magnoliopsida > Solanales > Solanaceae > Capsicum > Capsicum annuum. Next base: position 2,174,622 of record NW_025858245.1, read on the forward strand.
TTTACTTCAACCTCCTAGGGTTGGAAGATTTTAAGATTTAACTTGCAGTCTTGGTGAATTTTAGGACTCTAATGTTGTTGATGATACTTATTTTCCATAGAGGTTTTCCCCCATTAAGTTATCAATACTTGGTGCAAGTCTGAAGTTTGATGAGAAGAGTACTTGTAGATTTCTGATTTTCATATGACGTGTCAAGCAGGAACATGTACTTTTTGACACTTATGCAACTAAACTTAGAATGAAATTCTAAGCACATGCGTACCTCGCTGAAGAGGATCAAGTCACAATGTAGTTCTAGAAGTGTGATTATTTTTTGTGTCCTAACTTTTGTCTAGGCCACCTCTTTTAAGGTTTTCGACCTAACAGACATTTGTTTGGTTAGGCCATACACAATTTATACTTTTTCACACTATGAGTGGACATGAAGTTTATGCCTGTACCTTAAGGAGCGTTATTTTTCTTCCAAGATTATACTTATTCAAGAATTTGGCATTAATTATACAAATTTTCATGCCATCAACATCGATAAACTTTTATGCATCATTTGAATATGCCTCTTGTATTGCATCTATTGCATCCCATTTTGAGGTGAATTTGCCTTCAGACTTACGACAAGTGATAATTGGCCTTCTTATTGCAAGGACTTGATCTCTAACTAAAAAGAACCTCAAGAAAATTCTTTTGTTAAAAGCATGGATAGACAAGCTTGATAATATTCAAGAATTTATTAAGCCTCTAGCCTATTCTCATAAAGAGCTTCTAAATCTGAAAATCATAGCCGAGCATATTCTTCTTCACCGAGCCCTTCTTGAATAGAAAGTATTAAAGACATTATTGGATGCTTAAGTGGTAGGACTGCTTCAACTCTAAAAGCAAGTAAGTATGGGGTTGCTTATGTTGGTGTGTGATACATTATCTTATATGACCACAAAGCTTCATTAATTTATTCATGCAAATATCTTTTGGATAGAGTGACTTTCTTCAACAGATAGCACAAAGTCTTATCGAATACTTCAGCTAGACATTGACAACAACATAATAAATAGAAGATTTATGCTACTTGAAATCGAAGAGACTAGAAATCTTGTTCATCAACTTGTTATCAAACAACTTTCCATTATTAGTTATTATGTAACAAAGGATTCTAAAGTGGTAGATGATATTCAATCGTATGAAGTTTGAAAATTTTTCCTTCTTCACTTCCATGAGAGAAACAACTTCAGCTTATTTTGAGAAGTAACATATCACAACCAGGATGTATAAGTGTCCACCAATAATGTAAAATAAAGCCTCTAACTAAACCAAAGATAGTTGGGTCGGTAAATACCCTTGACCGTATCTAAAATTAGTCCTACAAAAATTCAAACATAAGGAAATCCAAAGCATAAAATAGGGTCTTCTGAAGGATGGAATCTGACTACTTTAGTCTGACACCTAAGCTGTCCCATAAATATCTAATTACGGTGTAGGAGAAGTAGAAGCATAGATAGTTCCTACATCATGTAGTGACATAACAAGTAGCATGTAACTCAGAGATCAGTATAAAATAGTACCATGATCCATAATACAAAAACCACCATAAGAAATGCATATATATATACCACATGTCGGGGAAAGGGAACAAGGCTTAGCGTGGGAGTAAAACCTTAACCTGGATTATGTATCTTTACCGTCTTTTACCTACACTCACGTGCCATACGGGTTCAGCTCCCCCTGCTGAAAGGGCCCCATTGCGTGTTAGCCACACGATAAGAGGTATCATAGAAAGCTGAGGAATCCTTACCCTTCGCCATCCTTGATACAAATTTAAATATAGTGTGACATAAGCACACAGTCATAAAGAACAACCATCACGTCGGCAAACGTGAGTTTCTAGTATTGGTCCCCCTAGGACCTCCACCTTCTACGCTTAGCTACACAACCCTCTTTGAGCCTAATTAAAATTATTTATATATTTCCATCTATTAAACCATGAGTTTTTTAATTAGGCATTAACCGTAGGTATTGTCATACCAAAATTTAGAGCTTGCAAGTCTATTTTATTTTTCCATACAAAACCATTAAACTAAGTAGACTCCGCAATTTCCAATTTAAAAACCAAAGCCATGGCCACCAAGGCTGTTCCAAAACCATTTGAAAACTAAACCAATTCAATTCAAGTTCCATTTACCATTTATGCAATGCAAGGTTTCAAAAAGTATAGCCAAACCAAGTGATAAATCACATTCCAAAGCCAATTATGTAAGTGGGTCAAGGTTATTAGCAGTGTCCATACCAAAGTCATTTATTTTGGGAATCCATTGTACCCCTAAATTCATTCACCATCCTTATGCACCCAATGGGCTCATAAAGAATCAATTTAATGCATAACTTAATAATAATCATGGGAAAATATTTAAACCAAATACCTTCAAAACCCTCAACCTATAGTTCAAAATCCAGCATCAAAACCATGCATAATAATAAACAACTGATTCTATAAAGGAAAAACAAATATAGCGAAAGAGGTACATACCTTAATTACCAAGAATTTTAAAGAAGATAACACCGTTAGAACCCTAGATGACCACCTCCTTAAAACTCTAGCCTTGACTTGAAAGGGGAAATTTGAGAGATCATTTTTGGAAGTGAAGTAATACCCTAGTATCATGAAAAATGATGACCACCTCCGTGCCATGTTGATATTGCAGAGGCATACTACCTCCGTGACCCAAAACCACCCCGAACCCCATCCAAAAATTTTAAAACTCTTCTAAGACACCCCTTTAACATACCCAAGTACAATTTAAGTCAAAAATTGATGTTTCGAACATGGGGAGACCAAAAATAAAAATACTTAAAATTTAAGGGTGTTATATGATGGGTATGCAAACCAATCACGAAAATATTATCATTACTATTTTTTGCTCGTGTAAGGCCTATGTTGTTGTAATTGGTGGATTAAGAAATTATTTTCTATGTGTAACCATGTGGGGTCTTATATGATGTTGTTGTCCTGGTATTGATATATATTTGGTTGTATTCTTTGTGGTAAAAATTGCCAAAGTTTGGATTTATATGGTATCAATGACATATTATTGCATATGTTACTCAACTGGTATGTGGATTATGTTGGATCATGGATGGTTGGCATATTGAATGGATTTTTGGCTTACCTGGTTGGTATATTAGTCAGATTTCAAAATTCTTATTCTGGTTTGGTTGTGAGCATTACGTCCTCATATCATATACATTTATGAGATACTAGTATCTGATATGCCATAGTTTCATGGCACTTTTTAATGCTTAAAATAAGGGAAATATGCAAGTACTTAGGTTCTTTTGTTAGATGTGGTGTGCTTTTGTGTTTGTTTTGCAAAAAAATAGGGTCGGAAGTGAGTAGAATGAATAAAGGAAGAAAAAGCTCCAGAATTGCAATATTCTTCTTAGAAAATGAGTCGTTGGGTAATGCTATGACTTGTCTTCCAAGTCATTGGCTAAACAGTGAGGAAATAAAAGAAGAATACTAAAGTCGACATTGGCTATGACTCATAAGATCTGACTTTGACTCGTAGTGAGGGTTATTCTAAGTAAAAGAGAGTCAAAGTCCTGAAGAAGCTCAAAGTTGATATCAGTGTAAATGATGCCAGTGATGAGTCGTAAGGTCAAGCTACGACTCATAACGACCCTCGTTTTGAGCATATGGAGTTTAAGTTTTGAAATATGAAAAAGTTTCTAAATAAACAATGAGTTAGGCAACGACTCATCTTATGACCTGACGAGTCATCACCAAAAGCCTTAAAGCCCAGGATACAGAGCTGACAAAGAGTCGTCGCCAGTCCAGACGGCTTGTTGTCTGCGGCATTACCATTGCTGACTTTATTTTCCTATTTAGTTTTGTTTAGAATTTTTAGGTTTTGTTTTGTAAATCCAAATACCCCATCGATGTTTTATTATTAGGTTACATACTTTACATACTTACAATAATATATTGGGTTCTAAGATATAATTTTGATCTTAGAATTATTGATCTTGAGTTTTAGGGTTTGCTATTAATTTGAGATTTTGGTTTTCATTCTTAATTATTTGTGAGATTATTCATATGCTTTAAATCATGAATTCTATTGGTGTTCTTGCAAAATTCATATGCTAAAATTGTGGTGTCTTTGTATTGACTATTTTCTTAATAACTGTAGGTGTCAAGAACCTACCTGTATTTGATACTAACTCGAAAAAGAGGTTGAGATTAGGAAAAGAAGACCACAATGGTAATTTGAAGCTACCAACCTTTATCTAATTAAATTAAAACTGGGAGGAGATAGTTAATCTTTGATCTAGGAAAATGGTTAGTAATGTAATACCATGAGACTGAGAGGAGATAAGTGAAATTCACCAAAAGGTGTCGAGAGATGGTTGGTGATACATAAGAGGCACTAAGATGGTTTGGCAAGCATGATAAGTCTACGGAGTTAGGAAGTCAGGGGGAACATAATTCTAGTGTTTGTCTTATATTGATTTCAACCTAATGTGTTTAAGATTTGTTACTACTACTATTATTCTTAAAAAATCTTCATATTTACTTTCTACACTTTTTGAATACATCAATAATTTTGTGACAAAGATTCATCCTATTCCATGTGGGTTCGACCCCAACCTTTGTTGGTTCTACTATTTGACAATGACTGTGTTATACTTTCTTCGAGGTGTAATTTGGGCGACATCAAATTTTGGCCCCGTCTTTGAGAAATAAAATTGTGCATTGATTGATTGAGTTTATTGAGGTTTTTGGTTGTTGTTTTTTTTATTTTTAGGGTATACACTGGTGTATGCCTAATACTCGAAGTTTAGGCAATCCCTAGATCTAGAGCTTGAAAGGACCCCATGATAAAATCGTCGAATGGCGGAACATGAGCATGGATACCATCATGATAGGGTTTAAGATAACCCAAATGCCTTGAATCCAACACCTCTACATAGTGTTCAAGGGACAGCTACGCAAACCACTGCTCAATTATTAGCTGAAGAGAATGTGAGGTTGGAGAATGCCTGTCATAGAGCGCAAAAGAAAAGTGTGTGATAGGAAGAAAAACATCAAGCAACACTCGACAGAGATAAAGAAAGAAGGGATAAAAGTCAACCACTCCCTTCTTATTAGTACTTATCAGTTTATAATAATTTAAAAGAAGATTTAGGATATGTTTGTAAGACCCCACAAAATTCTCTCGTAGTCTGAGCCTTAGAGCGTGTTCAGTGAAGTGTTAATCTGGCCCTAAAAGGTTGAGAAGTGTCTTCTCAAGTGAGAAGTATTTTTAACCATGTAGAATTTTACTAATATCCACTTTTTGTCATGTATATCATTGAATAAGCTTTTCGTCGATACCAAATTCGCTCAAATTTGACATTCAGGCAAAGAGTTAGAGCTATTTTAGTGAGACAGTGTGCCACCTGGCACTTTAGCGCGTCGCGGAGCCAGTCAAAATGGCAATTGTTAAAATCCAGTGAGCCTCCATAATTATGGTGTGTCGTGCCAAGGCTTAATTTCAGAATTGTCAATTTCCAGTGCACCAACGCGATTCCACCACGACGCGGTGCCTTTCTAGTTCGCAACCAAGGTGGCAACGCAATTTCCACCGTGTCGTGCCATCAAGCTATTTCCCGATTGTCCAATTTCTAGTGAGCTGACGTGATTATGGCACGTTGCGCTAGCATGTAAAATCAGGATTTTTATTAGTTTAATTTCAAGGGCGAAAAGGGTCTTTTACCAACCCCTATATATACTCCTTAACATGGGATTTGCCCTCATTTCACCCAAAATATCATTGTTTTCTCTCAAAGTTCTTCAAGAACAAAAGCTAGGGTTTCTACAAAATCAAAATTCTTCCCTCTTCTTCAAGAGAAATCAATAAATCAAGAATCTCTCCAAGGGCTTTTAAGAAAGAGTTTCTCTAAGGTATGTAGATGTTGATTCTTGGGTCCTTTTCATCCAAGAAGTTCAAGAAACCTTTTTAAATGGGTTTTCATGATTCATGTGTGTTGAAATTGGTGTTCATACTATTGTTTAGTTTTGATTCATGTTTGTTTGCAAGGTTTTCATGCTTTGACCCTAGTATGTAATATTCATGTGATGTTTATGACAAACCCTCTTTAAGTTGCTTGTTAAGTGATGTGTTCATGTCAATTAAGTGTAGAAATTGTTGAATAAGAAAAGCATGCTCCCCATATGCTTGATAAAATGCTTATGTGAATGAATTAGAGCCACTATAGTATGTTGACTAGAAATCCCCAATTGTGTGTAAACCCATGCATGCCAAGTGTTTGTTGAAACGCCTTAGTGAATGAATTGTGGCATGACAGCATGAAATTCCCCAATTATGTGCTCTTTGATACATGCTAAGACTTTAATACATGCTAAGTGTTTGATGAATGAATTTTAACATGATAGCATGAAGTTCCCCAATTGTGTGTTCTCCGGTACATGCCAAGACTTAAATATGTGTGAAGTGCTTGATGCAAGGCCTTGTTGAATAGAGTATGATCCAATAGCATATCCCCCTATGTTATGATTTCTAAATTCTTAAAGAGATTCTTTAGTGACTGTGATGGTGAATGAATGTCCATAGTATTGATTATTGAAGAATGGGTATGTTTTACTTTTATGTTATCGAGTCCTGGGGGTATTTATACCCAATAATTTAGCTGCTTTCTAGAGCCCATGTCAGTTTTCACGATAATTCCAGTCGAGCCATAATTCTCAGAACTCAATGAGTTATAGAACTCTGTATTCTTAGACAGATACAGAACTTAAGAAATCTCAGTAATCTCCATAATCTTAGTACCACTAGTAATCTAGCCTCAGTTCTGTACCCAGCTCAGATCTAGTAGTACTCAAGTGTTCAATTCTTACCTCTGTAGTAATCGAGTATTTTATTTAAAGATCAGTGTCGTTCATTCAGATAACGAGATTCAGTAGTATTCCATCAGATACGGAAGTAAGTGAATTCAGTTTAACTCAGTCAGATCATTCGAGAAACATAATCAGTATCAGATTCAGCTTAGTTTATGTCCAATTAAGAATCAGTTCAGAGTCTTTCAGTTGGGAGTAGGATCTAGCACCGAGTGAGGGCAGGGATGTCGGCTCCCCATCAGAGAGGCAGAGTGTTTAGAAGCAATCCCTGAACTCCAGAACTGCATAGCCAGCGCAGTATACAGGAGTCACCCGTTAGGAAAGGCTAGTCACCCGTAAGATAGACTTGACTATTATATTGCCTTAGGCTTGACTTCCTGCGAGGGTCACCCATCAGATGGGATTGACCAGAGAGGTCTTTACCCATGGCTCGGTATTGACACCATTCCAGCTGGGGTTACAGGTTAGACCCCAACAATTGAGATTTGGGGCATGTCGGTTAAGTGACTAGTTCCCACAGTTGTAGTTTTAGTATTAATCTTTAGAAATCAGGATTGTCAGATATAGTCATCTATCTCAGTGAGGAACTCAGATAGTTCTATTAATTCATGGACCACCCGTCAGATAGGCTTGGTCCCACATAAAGTTATTCAGTATCAGATCTAGAGATCACCTGTCAGATAGACTTGATCTCAGTCTTATATTCAGTTGAGTAATCTCATTATCAGATCCCGAGATCACCTGTCAGATAGGCTTGATCTCAGTCTCATATTCAGTTGAGTAATATCATTATCAGATCTCGAGATCACTCGTCAGATAGGCTTGATCTCAGTCTCATATTCAGTTAAGTAATATCATTATCAAATCCCTAGATCACCCATAAGATAGGCTTGATCTCAGTCTCATATTCAGTTGAGTAATCTCATTATCAGATCCCGAGATCACCCGTCAGATAGGCTTGATCTCAGTCTCAGATTCATTTGAGTATTCTTGTTGTCAGATTCAGACATGATCTTTTCTTATCATTGATAGTAGATTTCAGAATCAGTTGCAGTCAGTTGAGAGTGGAAAGCTTGAAATTCATTCAATGATGTGAGTATATTTAGTTAATCAACTTCAGTATCCTCAAATTTTGAGATCACTCACTAGATAAGACTGATCTCAACTCCAGTACTCAGTTATCAGTATCAAATGATTCAGTGTTCAGTACCTCCGGCATTAGTAATGAGTTTAGATGGCTGTAAATTAGTATTCGAGTTTCAGTATTTTGAGTCACGATGATTTCAGTTATGGTTTGTGCATTCATGCATATGTTATCATTTAGTACTCTCATGATTATTCACTTAAGTAATTGTTCATGCAAAAGCCCTTGCATTTAGCCTTACCTCATCTTCATACTCGGTATATTCCCGTACTAACGCATTTGCGCTATGGTATTTTATTTGACACCATAGGTTCAGAGGCACGATATCCAGAGTACCCTTAGCAGCTCAGTCCCAGTCAGTAGCAGTAAACATATAAGTGAGTCCTCTTCAGTCGAGGATGATCCTTATTTTATCAAACTTATATTATTTTCAATAGACAGAGTTAGTTGGGGACATGTCCTATCAAGTCCATAGTTCAGATAGTTTAGAGTCTCTTCAGACAGATGTATCAGTATTCAGTTTTCAATTTTAAGTATTTTTAGATGTTGTGAAACTTATGGCCAGTTTTCATATTTATTATCTATATTATACAGTGTTCAGGTATAGATATCAGTAGAGGGTTGGCTTATGGTCCTTAGGGATCATGAGCACCCTGTGATATTTCGGTTCCTAAAAATTGGGTAGTTATAATGTTAAACCTGTTAAGTCAGGAGCCATCATTTCTCCTAAGTTGCCCCACGGAGTGAAGTTTGATATTATAAGTGCAATGATTTAATTGCTTAATTTGAAGGGTGTGTTTTTTGGTTTGCCAACTGATGATGCAAACATGCATATTGCATCATACATATTATGAATTTCATAGGGATCTATACTTCATATAATTTGTCGGGGATAAGTCAGTAAGCATTGCGACTCAGGTTGTTCCCATTTTGTCTTATAGATAAAGAAATATTGTGGTTAAGGAAATTACCTCCTGAGTCTATCACCACTAAGAAAGAGCTAAGGACACAGTTCATTGATTGATTTTTCTAGCCTTCTAGAATGCTACAGTTAAAGGATGAGATTTATAATTTCAAATAGTTATATTTTGAGGCATTGTATGAGACTTAGTTGCAGTTCAAGAAGAAGTTGATGAATGTTCCCAATCTTAAAATTTCATATAGGAACTTACTAGAGATATTTTATAGACCCTTAAATACAAACAACAAGGCTGTTGCTGCCATTATTACTGGTGGGGATTTCATGAGTCTTCATTGGGAGGTAGCTGAGGAAATTTTGGACCAAATCTCCACAACCAACCTAGGGTGGCATAAAAAGAAGTTGACACTTATGTAATTATTTCCTTTAGTGATAAAAGAGACTTAGATGAGACAGTGGTTAAATAGGTAGCACGATTGAGGACTAAGATCAAGGAACTTATGAAGTAGTTTGTAGCTCTTAAAATAGAAAAGGTGAATGTTGTTGAGGCACAAGTTAAATCTTCTAGGCAGTATGAGTCCAACATAGAGAAGGAATCAAAGTGCATGGATAGAGATATGACAATTTGTTTAAGCCAAGGGCCAAGTATCAGTTCAAGATATTTCGAACTCAAGTCAAGAAAATTAAAGTCAGAACTATTATGAGGAAAGGTATAGGGGCAAGAGTAGAGAGTGTGATGGTAATTGAAAGAGAAAGAATGATTATAATAAGATGAGTAGTATGTATCTTCCACCAGGGAATGGTAATGTTGACTCAAGGATGGGAGCATTGTTTGCTAATCTGGTAAAGGGTTCAAAAAATTTAGAGAGTTGCTTTAAGGAGATTAAGGAAGATATATCGAGATTGATATAAAAAGTAGAATCACGTGCTACCGCAATTAAGAAGATTGAGTGATAGTTTGGTTAGATATTGACTACTTTGAATCAATGACAACCAAGAACTCTTCCAATCAATACTATTCAGAATCCAAAGAATGACAGTCACTGCCTAGCCATCACCACTCAAAGTGGTAAGGCTACTGTTGATCCACTTATGCCTGTGGTTGATGAGGTAAGGAATTATGTTGTTGATGTTAATGATGCACCCTAAGTAGAAATAGAAAATTTGGTGACTATTGGTGAAACATCACAAAATTTGAAGGGTGTAGAGAAACTAGCTGAGAAGGAAAATAGTACGGGGAAGGAGGTCAAGCCAGTCTTAAAGTCCATTCCAGAACCTCCGTAACCTTTTCCTCAAAGGTTAAAGAAGAAGAAAGAAGAAGGAAAATATCATAAATTCATGTCGATGTTGAAAGAATTATCTATAAATATCCCTCTTGTGAAAGTAATAGAGAAGATGCCTAGCTATGCAAAGTTCATGATAGATTTGGTTACTAAGAAGTAGAGGTAAGTTTTGAGCCCACTGTTAGTATGCACCATTGTAGTGCTGTTGCTTCTTGATCTTTTGTTGATTGGATTAGTATTTCATGTACTATTGGATCCTTCAAATTTGCACAAGAATTATACGATTTGGGGCATAGCATAAATCTGATGTCGTTAGTTGGATCATCAGTTGGGGTTGGGAGCACCCAAGCCAACATCTATGAGATTATTGATGGCCGATCACACTGTGAAAAAGCTAGTTGGCATACTATGTGATGTGTTGGTTAAGGTGGTTTTTTTCATATTCTTAACTAATTTTGTTATTCTCGATTGTGAGGTGGATTTCAATATTTCTATTATCTTGGGAAGACCCTTCCTAGCCAAGAATAGGGCATTATTGACATGGAGATGGGACAAATGAAATTTTGACTTAGTGATGAACAAGTTACTTTTAATTTGTGTCAGTCTATGTGGTCGCCGAAAGATATACAAGTAGTTTCTATGATAGACACAATGGATGATGATGCAATGACTTTACCTATTGTGGAAAGATTGAGGTCGAGGCACTGGCAGTGTTGATCATGAATTTTGATAGTGATGGTATTGAGAAGTATGATGAGATGGTGAGTTCCATTGTTGGTAGAGGTTCTTATTCTTATGTGCCAAAGAAGTTAGACCTTGATTTGAAGAATAGAGCAACCCTCCAGCTCGTCCATCTATTGAAGAGCCACCGATCTTGAAATTGAAGGCGCTCCCTTCTCATTTTCATTATAAATTCTTGGGAGCCAACAATATCTTATCAGTTATTATTGCTGTAGATTTGTTGGAGACATAGGTTAAGGTCTTGATTTCAGTATTACAGAGGTCAAAATAGGCCATCAGTTGAACTATTGCAGATATTATCAAAATTCCACTCGGAATTTGTATGTTGCACCTAAGTGCACACGGAAGTGTATATGGTCACACCAAGTAGTAAAGTTGCCCTTTAGAAGCCAATTACCAATCCCAAAAGGACTAGTGTCAAACAACTATCAAATTTTAGTTCACAATCAAGATTAAATTGATGCAAAGTAACCAAAAAGAGTTTATGATTTGTAAACTCAAAATAAAGTAAACAGTGCATAAAGTAAATGACTTTGAACAATCAATGGAAGAAAGCCCAGGGTTAAAGAAAACCTTCATACTATGCTATTGAACCTCATTGGTTAGATCGCTTATCTTGGTTGTTGATTCATGGGGTTGATTTTATGATAATGGCTTGATACAATTGAAATTTGCACATTGTAAACAAGTTTTTCCACAAGTACCTACTCTTGGCTTGATACAATTGAAATTTGCACATTGTAAACAAGTTTTTCCACACATAATTACACAATAATAACCTTATAACCTCATTCAACACATTAGAATCCATCTAGATAGACTAGAATAACACCTAGCTCAAGCTAGTACACTAATTTTCTCGTTTGAACTCGAGATAAACTTATATGCTTATTTTTATCATTATAAACACCTTAAGCACATGAATTGTCCTTAAAACAACGCTAAATAGTCTAGGATAACAACACTAAAGTGCATAAATAAACCCAACATAATTGTACTAATAAGATTCAGTTTAGAATAGAGTGTGTGACTAGTATTAATCATCACCATAATATGAATCCGCCTATGTAAGTGGTGAAGAAGAATGTTATAAAATGGTTAGATATGGGTGTGGGTTATCCTATTGTTTGCAACAAGTGGGTTAGCCCAATTCAGTGTGTGATAAATAAGGGTGGGATCACTGTGGTCGTCCATAATAAGAAGAATGAGTTAGGGCCCAAGAGACCCATCATAGGATATAGAATTTGCATGGATTATTGGAATCTGAATGCTTAGACCTAGAAGGATCACTTTACTATGACATTCATAGATTAGATCTTAGATCTTCTTAAATATAGAGGATGGTATTGTTTTCTCGACGGTTATTTTTGGTATAATGAAATTTCTATTTCCTCAAAAGATCAAGAGAAGATCACTTGCATATGTCTATATGGTATGTTCACATTTAAGAGGATACCTTTCGGAATTCGTAATGCTCTACCACCTTTTAGCATTTTACGATGTCGATATTTTTTAATATGGCGGAGGTGAATTTTGTATTTGATGCTGCTTGTCTCAAGGCTTCTAAGTGGCTTAAGGAATGGTTGATCTCAACTCCTATATTGTGTCTTAAAATTGGACCCTTCCTTTTGAGGTTATGTGTGACACCAGTGATGTGGACTTAAGAGCTATCCTAGGCCAAAGATGTGAGAAGATTCTTCACCCAATATTTTGGGCTAGTAAAGTACTCAACGTGACACAAAAAAATTCTAGAGTGTCTGAGTAGGAGTTACTTACGGTTGTGTCTCTTTTGAGAAATTTTGGTCCTATTTAATTGGGACCAAAGTCATTGTGCATACTTATCTAGCTTCTTTGATTTATATTATATCAAAGAAAGATGCTAATCCTAGGTTAATTTGGGGGGTAATATCGCTGCAAGAGTTTGACTTTAAGGTGAATGACCGAATGGGAACAAAAAACCAAGTTGTAAACCACCTATCCCGTCTAAAAGAGAAGGAAACACTTAAATAAGGGGCTGAGCTTGAGATTAATGATACTTTTCCATATGAGCGGGTTTGGGAAGCCTCATAAGACTTAATCCCCTGGTTTGCTGATTTCGCCAATTATTTGGCAAGTGACTTTTTCTCAAAAGGCTTATTGTTTCAGCAGTAAAAATGATTCATGTACGAGTTTCGAAAGATATTTTAGGATGAGCCTTACCTATTTTGGGTGTGTGTAGGTGGTGTGATTTGGAGGTGTATTCCTGAAGTTTAGATAATGAACATTTTTTATGCTTGTAACTCGTCTCCAGGTAGGGGTCACCATGGTGGTACTCATTCTACCCATAAAATTCTGAAGTGTGGTTACTATTGGATGACTACTTATAAATATTTACATGATTATGCTCAGGCCTGCGACCAATACCAGTGCCAAGGGAACATCTCGAGGAAGCATGAGCTCCTCATGTTGTCTATTCTTTAGTTATAGTTGTTTGATGTATGGGGAATTGATCTCATAGGTCCATGTGTGAGTTTGTATGGCATGAAATATATATTGGTGGTAGTCGACTATGTTTCTAAGAGGATGAAGGCAGTTGCGCTCCCATTAATGAGGGTCAAACTGTCATTTCATTCTTAAAGAAAAACATTTTTTCTCAGTTTGGTACCCCACGTGCTATTATTAGGGTCATGACCGAAACCAGGTCCTGGTCGTGAAAGGTATCTCAAGTCCAGCAAGGACCGAAGACCACACCCAAAACTTAAATCGTAGACCATATTACACCCATGTCGGATGAATTACGAACATATATGAAGATGACAGGACTTGAAATTAAAGATATTTAGATATGTGTATAACCAAACACCCCAACAACTAAACCATTCCAAGTCCAAAGTAGTCCAACAAAGCCTCTACCAAGCTGAATATTAATAAAGTGTCGGGACATTCCCCTGACTACAGCCAAAAATAGTATCCAATAGTCTATAACTCAAATGCAAAATATAATCCTGAAATAGATCCTTCCAAAGCATGGAAGCTCACCACTCCAAGTCAACTCACGATCGATCCATAATTACTATGTAGGAGAAGTAAGGGTGTGGCCAAATCCTGCATCGCGTGGGGATACAACATTAGAAGACGGTTAGTGGGGAAAATTGTAGCATGTAACGCATGGATAAAGATAAAATATATCCATGATAAATAGTATCAAATCATTCAAAGCCAATGCACATAACCAAATGCATATACGTATACTCATAATATGTCAGGACAGGGAACATGGCTTAACATGCAGTTTAAAACTTTAAGCTAGATTTTGTAGCTCAACCATCATATAACAGTACCCACGGGCTATATGGGATCCAGCTCTAAGCCTTTGTCGAGCCTCAGTGCGTGTAGCTGTAAAAACCGGAGAAAGAACATACATATATGTACGGGGAACTCGAACCCTCCAATCATAAACTAAGGTGAGTTAAGCACCCGATCATGAAATGTGATATGGTGGACTCAAGCCCTCTATTCATAATAATAACAATAAGGTGTACTTGAACGATATGGTGATAAGCAAGGGGACTCGAATCCTCAAGCAATAAAGACCCCCGCACCGGCTAGCATAGTTTCCAGTATTGGTCACATGGACCTCTACTTTCACGACTCATCTACACAACCCTCTTTTAAATCCCAATTAAAAATATTTATCAGACATTCCCATTCATTGAACCATATTTCACATTAAGGCATACATTGTTGGTATATACATACCAACTACAGTTGTAAGATAACAACACCATGCCCAAACAATTAAATCACTTGGCGAATTCACAAACCCTTAGGTTAAATTAGGCCATAAATTGTGAAAATACAATTTTATAAGGATCAATTAAAGATCATGATGCAATAGTTCAAGAACAGTTCAATTCCCACATTCCTCATAACAAAATAAATTTCACAATTTGGGGTTGAGCTCATAACCACTTCAAAAGTAACAAGTTTGGGGAAAAGAATAATTTCCTAGTTCATTCACCATACCCATGCACCCACATGTTCCAAAAAATATTTAAAGCATGAATAATCATAATTAAACCATGGTCAAATATCGTTCAACAATAAGCATTCAAAACCCACAACCCTTGTTTCAAAAACCAAAACAATTCCATGTGAACAACAATTTAATACATATTCTTTTTAACAAATTAACATTGAAGGAAGAGTCACATGCCTTAAACACCAACAAATTTGATGAGAAATTGACCCTTGAGCCCTTAGATGACCAACTTGATGAAACCCTAACTTTACTTGCTTGAGAGAATTTATAGAGCCTTTTGGGAGTGTTTGAGAAGTTACTTGATGTGTTTCTAAGTGATAATGACACCCTAATAAGGTTATATGATGTGAGTTACAATTTAGGTATGAGTTGAAATGTCCAGGATGCCTTTAACTTTAAAGCTGAGAAAATACCAGCTTTTATGATGGGTCAACCCTTGACTTGTAGCCTCTCCTTATGACTTATCACCATGAGTCATAACCAAGGAAGTAACACCAAGTCACCCTTAATTATTATACTTACGACTCAATGGCACCACTCATAATTGGACACTAAGACTCGTATGGTATAGTAGTTGCCAACACAGAACCTAAATTGGGACTTATACTGGACACCCTAAGATTACACCTAACGACTCGTGAACAGTCAATGAAGGAAATCCCTCGGTTAATGCACTACGAACCTTCACACTACTCTATTGTGTCTCATTTGTAAGGTCTCTTATCTTGATTATTGATTCACAGGGTTGATTTTATGATCATTGTCTATCGATCCTCTAATCACCTATATAACTTAGCCCCACAACTACATCATTGAGAGGGGATGTGAGAACTAAGATAAATGTATTTATATTTCATCCACTGCAAACCAAGTTAGGCTTCTAGGTATAGCTCTATCCTAGAATCTAATTAAAATTCCTTATTTCATAAAAGAATAAGAACCTTACTCTATATACCCCCCACATTCTATCTTCATATTTCCTCTCTCGAGATTGCAAGGTTTACAATATATGTATACTACGGTTAGAAACTCCTTAAAAGAGTTGAAAAAAGAAAAAAAACAACCAAAGAATATAAGCAATAAAAATAAACTTTTACAACAAAAGCAATCATGTTCTGGTATTAACCCAGAAAGAGGGCATTTAGCTGCTAACATAACCATAATCAACACAATTGAATACATGTTATAATCAATGAAAAAGTTAAATTAAAGAAAAATAAACCCTAAAATAAGTTTTCTCAATGCCCTCTCCAATATTCCAAGGTGTCCAAAGTGTTTACAAATAAGTACAAGTGTTGTATTTATAGGAGTGCAAAGTTAGTCGTGTAGGGAATGGGTAGTTCGGTGCATTGGCTGCTTAAGTAATGAAGGTAGTGCAGGACGTTGAATTATTAAGTCAATAAGGTAGGTTTGCGGCACAGGGCTATTCCCATATCTTCACTGGAATGTGCATTTCAACGTCCATCTTTGTCTTGTGCAATTGTCTTCCATCCCAATACTTTGTGGTGTGTTTCCACTTGATTTCAATCCTTTTTAAAATCTATATATCACCATAATCAACTCAAAAGGAATCCTACATCATCATACACCACGTAGTAGAGCTCAAAACAATACAACATTCAAAATGGTGAACTAAAAATTCGAGCTAAGCCTAGGCTTGCCCATGTTGATCTTCACTTATTGTTATGACTCTTGGATTGATCCAATTGAAATTTGAACATTATTAAAAAGTTTTTATGGACATAATTATACAATAACAACCTTAGGAACTCATTTAACACATTAGAATCCATCGAGATATACTAGAACAACACCTAGATCAAGCTAGTACACTAGTTTTCTCGTTGAACTCTAAGTGACAAATTTAAGTGCAAACTTGTTTAAAAACACCTTTAAATATTATAAGCACATACTTAAAAACTTAAATGCTTATTTATATCATTATTAAAACCTTAAGCACATGAATTTTCCTCAAAACAAGGCTAAATTGGCTAGGATAACAACACTAGAGTGCATAAATACACCCAACATCACCATCCCACACCTAAAGCCTTGTTCATTCTCAAACAACTCTTCACTATAAGAATCATAAGATGAGGAGACTCTACACTTCTACTACATGCAAGACACTCATGCTAATACTATAGTGACTTCACAGAATGCTTGTTTCGACACAAAACATGTTATATACATAATTGAAAGCTCAAGAATACTACTCCATAACATCCTAGCCTCAAGAATTTACTCAATACATTGGTAAACTCATGCATATTGATAAATCAAAGACATCATCCAAATCACCCACATTCATTAAACATGTGCCCTCATAAAAAGAGAGTTACCTATAAACACTCATGTTAATGTAGTTCATCACAGAATGGGTACACGAATCAAATTATGCTCACTCCCATAAGGAATTCACTTACATAATGAACCATAGGCTTTCCCTTTGAGATGTACTCCAATAATATCAAAATAATGAAGCTTAGGATTAAATAGGTCTTTAATGGTTGTACTGTTGCCTAAGGGAAGGGTAGGAACTATTTTGGCCAGTAATAGTGACTATCTTTCCTAAGATCTTTAATACATACTCATGACATTCAGCTCACCTTTTACAACCCATACACACCACTTCTATCTACCCACATCTTTTATTTTCCCCTATCTCATTAAGCTCCTACCCTATGGTGGGAGTATGCTATGTACATATTATTTAAATTTACCCTTATCACACCCACTTTACGCTATGCACTCCTATAATAACCACCCTCAATTTTATTATTTTCTTTAGTTGAGGTGCATACTGTCCAAGTAGGACCAGGGCCAAAATAAGTTCATTGTAACATAACTAAGCGACAAATGAGAGTTTTTGTAGCACAACTTTCTCTAAATCCCAACCGCAACACATCAATTACACACACCAATAACTACTACTTTGGGGATTCAATTTCACCATTCTCCCACTTAAATTTTCCACTCCTTAACTTAATTAGATTTCAACAAAAGCGCTTAGGATCTTTGGATCAAATTAAGGTCTGTCAAAGAAGGGATTAGGCTACATATGAAGCTACCCAAGAAAAAGCTAAAGGCTCAATGGGGCTAACTAGGATTATGCACAAGGGTAGGTAAAAAAAGGTATAAGCTTGGCTATCAAAGAAATGCCTATATTATTTTCTAAACCCACACACTTTATATCATTTTACACACACACCAGGCAAGTTCTAGACATTACATGCAACATAGAATATACAAATACCTCCCAACATGCATGGCACATGCTCAACTCATATAGGATCATCATAGATGTTTAACCAACTAACCACCTAAATTCAACATTAAGCCAACAAGTACAAGAGTCATAATCACGAGTCTAAGAGTCTAAAAAGTAGTAATTCACACTATCAAAATGCTTTTATAGCCAAAACACTTGCATCATGCAGTCTTATATAGCCTCAACAAGAACATCCCACTTATTACTAACACAAAAAAATTTAAATACGGAGAGTGAACTTTCCAGGGTCCTTAAGATTTTTGGGCATCTTCTGTGTCACCACAGAGCTACAATCTTCAGTGAGTGCTACTACCTCCATATCCTGCAACTTAATTTTATTAAAGACCACATCCCTCAAGTACTTGGCATAGTTGAGCAGTCCATACAAAATATCTAAAAGAGGTAATTTAATGTGAAGCTCTCTGAACATGTCAAATATATTCTTAAAGCATGCATTCTCCTTCGGTATCAGCCTCTACGATAAAGGTGGTAGTAGTCTCTTCTTCACCTCTTCAACAACTTTGGTTTTTGAGTACTTAAGACTTCCTCAAATTTTCAACAGCCTGATCATCTACCTATATAGGAACCAAATCAGCATCTACCTTCTTAATTTTCTTTGGAGTTTTTTCGTTAAGATCTTTACCACTCCTCAAAGTGATTGTTGTGACTTGTTAAGGAGTTTCATTATCATTTGGTAAACTACCTTGAGGCTTTGAATTTTATGCTGCTGCTATCTGGCCTATCTGTAACTCCAAGCTCCTTGTAGCCACTTGTTGGCTTTTTATCTATGCTTGCTGACTGTTCATATCAGCTACTAACAGTGCTTGACTAGCTATAAGTTTTTTCAATATATCTTCCGTATTGCTTGTGGCTTGCTTTACTTGAGCTTATGGTTGCTGAAACTGCTGTTGTTGGGTGTTCCATTATTGATTTAGTGACTGAGTCTACCACTTTATGTTGTAGGAATTCCTATATTAGGCCTCTAAACATTGCCCACAAATATCACAGACTCAGGATTTGCAGTAGACATATCTATAGAGTGACCAGTGCTCATCTGTTGAATTGCATTCACTGTGGCTAAAGGTTGTGTAACTCCCGACTTCATATTGCTTATTTGATTTTACAATTAAGCAATCTGGGTAGATATAGTAGTAAACTGATCCACCTCCAACATAACTGCAACCTTCTTCATAGCACTTCTTGAGTCCTACTAAGGATTTCCTTGTGCAATCTAATTCAACAAAGTGTATAGCTTCTTATACTTCATTTCTAATGCTTGACCACCTGCAGCTAAATCTAGGAAATTTTTATTATTCTGGTCAAGTATGAGCTAATACCTTATTTAACTGCTGATGATGTGGACAGTATTGAAAAAGTGCTTTGAACCTCTCCCAAGCATGACATAAGTTCTTATCTGGCTTCTGTCTAAAGCACACAATCTCTCTACAAAGTCTTACAGTCTTACAGAGGGAAAAATCAGATGAGGAATTTCCAAGGTAAGTCATCCCAGGTTGTGATTGAATTTGTCAGCACAACGTTCAACTATATTTTTACATCCCTCAATAGTGAAAAGAGGAATAGTGTCAGCCTTACATAATCAGTTGGCATGCCTATAGGGATGAATGTGTCACTAATCACTTGAAAGTTCCACAAATGGACTTGTAGATCTTCATGTGAAAGTCTCATAAACTGTCTACTGCTGATTTAAAGCTGCACCAAGTTTAGTATTAGCTCAAAATTACCTCCAATAGCTGATTTCTGAAGAGGGGAGGTTAAATTTGTTGGAACTGGGATTGCTACTTCACAAACTATCCTGTGGGCTTATTGTTCTTCAGCCATGAGAGCAGTATTATCTTGATCTTCTATTTGTGGAATATGGGGTAGAAGGATTGCTTCTCTCCTTTGTTGATGGAGGCGATGCTTAGGTTAGGAGCTTAGTTTAACCAATTCCCTATCCCTTGTTAGCGTACTAGCCTAAAAACCTATTTTTCTACAAATACAAATCCATGACCAAGTGTAAAGAACCAAAGAAATTTAAAAAGTAAAACTTAAACTAAAAAAGCTGCCAAATTACAAGTCCCCGACAATGGTGCCAATAATTTGTTGTGCCCAAGCGCACACGCAAGTGTATGTGGTCACACCATGTAGTAAAGTGGCCCTTTAGAAGCCAAGTATCAATCCCACAAGGACTAGTGCTAGACAACTATCAAATTTCAGTTCACAATCGAGATTAAATTGATGCAAAGTAACTAAAAAGAGTTTGTGATTTGTAAACTAAAAATAAAGTAAATAGTGCATAAAGTATATAACTTTGAACAATCAATGAAGGAAAGCCCTGGGTTAAGGAACTACGAACCGTCATACTATTCTATTGAACCTCATTGGTTAGATTGCTTATCTTGGTTGTTGATTCATTGGGTTGATTTTATGATAATGGTCTCTCGATCCTCTAATCACCTATCTAACTTAGCCCCACAACTACATCGTTGAGCGGGGATGTGAGAACTAATCTAAAAGCATTTATATTTCATCCCACAGTGAACCAAGTAGGTCTTCTAGGTATATCTATCCTAGACACTAATTCAAATTCCTTATTTCATAAAAGAATAAGAACCCTACTCTATTTACCCAACATGTTCTATCTTCCTATTTCGCCTCTCGAGATTGCAAAGTTGACAATATATGTATTCTAAAGTTAGATACTCCTTAAAATCGTTTAAACAAGGGTAAACAAACAACCAAATATGATAAGCAATTAAAACAAACTTAATTCAAAACAAAAGCAATCATGTTCTTGGCCTTAACCCCGGAAAGAGGGCATTTATCCGCTAATCGACGTAACCCTAACCAACATAATTGAATACATGTTATAATCCATTAAAAATCTAATGTAAAGATAAATAAACCGTAAAAGAAATTTTCTCAATGCCCTCTCCAAGATTCCAAGACGTCCAAAGAGTTTACAAATAAATATAAGTGTTGTATTTATCGGAGTGCAAAGTTTGCCGTGTTGGGAATGGGTATTGCGGCGCATGGATTCTTAAGTCAAAAAGGTAATGTGGCATGTTGGATTATTAATTAAATCAGGTAGTGCGGTGTGTTGTCTTATTAAGTCAATCAAGGGTCACGGTGCAGGGCAATTCCTATACCCTCACTGGAATGTGAATTTCAACGTCCAACTTTGTCTTGTGTAATTGTCTTCCATACCAATCCTTTGTGGTGCGTTTCCACTTGATTTATAGCATTTTAAACATTTATATATCACCATAATCAATTCATAAATCATACTAGATCATCATACACCATATATTAGAGCTGAAAACACTACAACATTCAAACAGTGAATTAAAAGCTCAAGCTAAGAC
The DNA here is from genome assembly GCF_002878395.1 of Capsicum annuum. Lineage (NCBI taxonomy): Eukaryota > Viridiplantae > Streptophyta > Magnoliopsida > Solanales > Solanaceae > Capsicum > Capsicum annuum. Next base: position 2,196,249 of record NW_025858245.1, read on the forward strand.
TAGGCTTGCCTATGTTGATCTTCATTTATTGTTCCGACTCTTGGCTTGATAAAATTGAAATGTGCACATTGTAAACAATTTTTTCCACAAATAATTACACAATAATCACCTTATGAGCTCATTCAACACATTAGAATCCATCGATATAGACTAGAACAACACCTAGCTCAAGCTAGTACACTAGTTTTCTCGTTTGAACTCTAAGTGACCAATTTAAGTACAAACTTGTTTAAAAACACCTTTAAACATTATAAGAACATACTTAAACACTTATATGCATATTTATATCATTATAAACAATTTAAGCACATCAATTATCCATAAAAAAAGGCTAAATAGGCTAAAATAACAATACTACAGTGCATAAATAAACCCAACATCATTGTACTAATAAGATTCAGCTTAGAATGGAGTGTGTGACTAGTATTAATCATCATCATCATATGAATCCGCCTATGTAGGTAGTGAAGAAGTATGTTATAAAATGGTTAGATATAGGCGTGGTTTATCCTATTGTTTACAACAAGTGGGTGAGCCCAGTTCAGTGTGTGACAAAGAAGGGTGGGATCACTGTGGTCGTCCCTAATAAGAAGAATGAGTTAGTTCCCAAGATACCTATCATGGGATATAGAGTTTGTATGGATTATTGGAATCTGAATGCTTAGACCTAGAATGATCACTTTCCTATGACATTCATTGATTTGATCTTAGATCTTCTTGAATATAGAGGATGGTATTGTTTTCTAGACGGTTAATGAACTTTCTATTTCCTCAAAAGACCAAGAGAAGATCATTTGTATATGTCTATATGGTACGTTTACGTTTAAGAGGATGCCTTTCAAACTTTGTAATGCTCTGCCACCTTTTAGCATTGTATGATGTCTGTATTTTTTAATATGGTTGAGGTGAATTTTGTATTTGATGATGCTTGTCTCAAGGCTTCTAAGTGGCTTAAGGAATGGTTGATCTCAACTCCTATATTGTATCTTAAAATTGGACCCTTCCTTTTGAGGTTATGTGTGACACCAGTAATGTGGACTTAAGAGCTATCCTTGGCCAAAGATGTGAGATGATTCTTCACCCAATATTTTAGGATAATAAAGTAATCAACCTGACACAAAAAAATTCTACAGTGTCTGAGTAGGAGTTACTTATGGTTGTGTCTCTTTTGAGAAATTTTAGTCCTATTTAATTGGGACCTAAGTCATTGCGCATGCTTATCATTCTTCTTTGATGTATCTTATGTCAAATAATGATGCTAATCCTAGGTTAATTTGGTGGGTAATATTGCTACAAGAGTTTGACTTTGAGATGAAGGACCGAAAAGGAACAAAAAACTAGGTTGTAGACCATCTATCCCATATAGAAGAAGAGGCGATGCTTAAATAAGCGTATGAGCTTGAGATTACTGATACTTTTCCATATGAGCTGGTCTTGGTAGTATCACAAGACCCAATCCCCTGGTTTGCTGATTTTGCCAATTATTTGGCAAGTGACCTTTTCTCAAAAGACTTACTGTTTCAGCGGTCAGAACGATTCATGCACGAGAAATGAAAGTTCTTTTAGGATGAGCCTTACCTATTTTAGGTGTATGCAGGTGGTGTGATTTGGTGGTGTATTCCTAAATTTTAGATGATGAGCATTTTTTAGGCCTTTGACTCGTCTCCAACTGTGGGTCACCATGGTGGTACTCATACGGACCGTAAGATTTGCAGTGTGGTTACTATTGGCTAACTATTTGTAAAGATTTACATGATTATCCTTGAGCCTGCGACCAATACCAGTGCCAGGGGAACATCTCGCGAAAGCATGAGCTCCTCATTATCTCTATTCTTGAGTTAGAGTTGTTTGATGTGTAGGGAATTGATTTTATAGGTTCATTTGTGAGTTTTCATGGCATGAAAAATATATTGGTGGCCCTCGACAATGTTTCTAAGTGGGTGGAGGTAGTTGCGCTCCCGTTAATGAGGATTAAAGTGTCATTTCATTCTTAAAGAAAAACATTTTTTCTCAATTTGGTATCCCACGTGCTATTATTAGGGTCAAGACCTGAACTAAGGCCTGGTCATGATAAGTATCTCAAGTCTAACAAGGACCGAAGACCACACCCAACACACCCAACACCCATATCATAGACCATATTACACCCATGTCGGATGAATTCCGAACATATATGAAGATAACAAAACTTAAAATTAAAGATATTATGATATGTGTATAACCAAACACCCAAACTACTAAACCATCCCAAGTCCACAGTAGTCCAACAAAGCCTCTACCAAGATGAATATTAATAAAGTATCTAGACATGCCCCTGACTATAGCCAAAAATAGTATCTAACAGTCTATAACTCAAAAGATAAAGATAATCCTAAAATAGAGCCTTCCAAAGCATAGAAGCTCACCACTCTAAGTCGACTCTCGATTGATCCACAATTACTGTGCAAGAGAACTAAGGATATGGCCAAATCCTTCATCATGTGGGAATACAATATCCAAAGACAGTTAGCGGTGGGAATTCTAACATGTAACTCATGGATAAAGATAAAATATTTCCATGATGAATAGTATCAAATCATTTAAAGCCAATCCAGATAACCAAATGCATATACGTATACTCATAATATGCCGGGACAGGGAACAGGGATTAACATGCACTTTAAAACTTTAAACTAGATTTTGTAGCTTAGCCATCATATAATAGTAACCATGGGCTATATGGACCCCATCTCTAACCCCTTGTCGGGCCTCAGTGCGTGTAGCTGTACAAACCAGGGAAAGAACATATATATATATATGAAGGATCGAACCCTCCAATCAAAAACTAAGGTGAGTTAAGCACCCATCATGAAATGTTATATGGGGGACTCAAACCCTCCAATCATAATAATAACAATAAGGTGGAGTTGAACCATATGGTAATAAGAAAGGGGACTCGAATCCTCAAGCCATAAAAACCCCCGCACCGGCTAGCATAGTTTCTAGTATTGGTAACTTGGACCTCTACTTTCATGACTCAGCTACACAACCCTCTTTTAAATCCCAATTAAAAATATTTATCAGACATTCCCATTCATTGAACCATATTTCACATTAAGGCATACATTGTTGGTATATTCATACCAACTACACTTGTAAGGTAACAACAACATGCCCAAACAATTACATCACTTGGGGAATTCACAAACCCTTAGGTTAAATTAGGCCATAAATTGTGAAAATACACTTTTATAAGGATCAACTAAAGATCATGATGCAATAGTTCAAGAACAGTTCAATTCCCACATTCCTTATAACAAAATCAATTTTACAATTTAGGATTGAGGTCATAACCACTTCAAAAGTAACAAGTTTGGGGAAAATCACAATTTCCTAGTTTATTCACTATACCCATGCACCCACATGTTCAAAACATATTTAAAGAATGAATAATCATATTTAATATATGGTCAGATGTCATTCAACAATAAGCATTCAAAACCCACAACCCTTATTTTAAAAACCAAAATAATTTCATGTGAACAACACTTTAATACATATGCTTTTTAACAAATTAACATTGAAGGAAGAGTCACATGCTTTAAACACCAACAAATTTGACGAGAAATTGACCCTTGTGCCCTTAGATAACCAACTTGATGAAACCCTAGCTTTACTTGCTTGAGGGGATTTAGAGAGCCTTTTGGGACTATTTGAGAAGTTACTTGATGTGTTTCTAAGTGATAGTTACACCCTAATAAGGTTATATGATGTGATTTACAATTTGGGTAAGAGGGAAAATGTCCAGGATGCCCTTAACTTTAAAGCTGAAAAAATACCAGCTTTTACTATGGGTCAACCCTGGACTTGTAGCCACTCCTTATGACTCATCTCCATAAGTCATAACCAAGGCAGTACCACAAAGGCACCCATTACTATTATACTTACGACTCAATGGCACCCCTCATTATTGGACACTAAGACTTGTATGGTATAGTAGTTGTCAACATAGAACCTAAATTGGGACTTAAATTGGACACCCTAAGATTACACCTAATGACTCATGAACAGTCAATAAAGGAAAGACCTGGGTTATTGCACTACGAACCTTCATACTATGCTATTATACCTCATTTTTTAGATTACTTATCTTGGTTATTGATTCACAGGGTTGATTTTATGATCATTGTCTCTCGATCCTCTAATCACCTATCTAACTTAGCCCCACAACTACATCATTGAGCGGGGATGTGAGAACTAAGATAAATGTATTTATATTTCATCCCTCAGTAAACCAATTCAGGCTTCTAGGTATATCTCTATCCTAGAAGCTAATTCAAATTCCTTGTTTCATAAAAGAAAAAAAACCCTATTCTATTTACCCCCCCACGTTCTATCTTCCTATTCCCCATCTTGAGATTGCAAGGTTTATAATATATGTATATTAGGGTTAGATACTCCTTAAAATAGTTGAAACATGGTTAAAAAAACAACAAAATATGTTGAGCAATTAAAACAAACTTTCAAACCAAAACCAATCATGTTCTTGGTCTTAACCCCAGAAAAGGGGCATTTAGTCGCTAACATAACCGTAATCAACATAATTGAATACACATAATAATTAATTAAAAAGCTAAAGTAAATAAAAATAAACCCTAAAATAAGTGTTCTCAATTCCCTCTACAAGATGCCAAGGCGTCCAAAGTGCTTACAAACAAGTACAAGTGTTGTATTTATAGGAGTACAAAGTTAGCCGTGTAAGGAATGGGTAGTGCGGCGCATTGGCTGCTTAAGTCATGAAGGTAGTGCAGTGTGTTAACTTCCTAAGTCAATCAGGTAGTGTGGAACATTGGATGCTTAATTCAAGCCAGGTTCATGGCATAGGGCTATTCCCATACCTTCGCTAGAATGTGCATTTCAACGTCCATCGTTTTCTTGTGCAATTGTCTTCCATTTCAATACTTTGTGGTGTGTTTCCACTTTATTTCCATCATTTTCAACATATATATATCAACATAATCAATTTATAAAGAATTCTACATCATTATACACCATGTATTAGAGCTCAAAACAATACAACATTCAAAACGGTGAACTAAAAATTCGAGCTAAGCCTAGGCTTGCCCATGTTGATCTTCACTTATTGTTACGACTCTTCGATTGATCCAATTGAAATTTTCACATTATAAAATTTTTTTCAGACATAATTATACAATAAAAACCTTAGAAACTCATTCAACATATTAGAATCCATCGAGATAGACTAGAACAAGACCTAGCTCAAACCAGTACACTAGTTTTCTCATTTGAACTCTAAGTGACAAATTTAAGTACAAACTTGTTTAAAAACACCTTTAAACATTATAAGCACATACTTAAAAACTTAAATGCTTATTTATATCATTATTAACACCTTAAGCACATGAATTATCCTCAAAACAAGGCTAAATTGGCTAGGATAATAACACTAGAGTGCGTAAATACACCCAACATCACCACCCCACACTTAAAGCCTTGGTCGTTCTCAAACAACTCTTCACTTTAAGCATCATAAGCTGAGGAGACTCTACACTTCTAGTACATGCAAGACACTCATGCTAATACTATAGTGACTTCACAGAATGCATGTTTTTACACTAAGCATGTTATATACACAATTGAAAGTTCAAGAATACTAATCCATAACATCCTAGCCTCAACAATTTACTAAATACATTGGCAAACTCATGCATATTGATAAATCGAAGGCATCATACAAATCACCAACATTGATCAAACGTGTGCCCTTAAAAAGAGAGTTACCTATAAACACTCACGTAAATGTAGTTCATCACAGAAAGGGTACAAGAATCAAATTATGCTCACTTCCATAAGGAGTTGATTTACATGATGAACCATAGGCTTTCCCTTAGTGTTGTACTCCACTAATATCAGAATAATGAAGCTTAGTATCAAATAGGTCTTTAATGGTTGTATTGTAGCCTAAGGGAAGGGTAGGAACTATTTTGGCCAGTAATAGTGACTATCTTTCCTAATAGCTTTAATATATCACACATGAAATTCAGCTCATCTTTTATAACCCATTCACATCACTTCTATCTACCCATATCTTTTATTTTTCCCCATCTCATTAAGCTCATACACTATGGTGGGAGTATGCTATGTACATATCATTTAATTTTACCCTTTTCACACCCATTTTATGCTACACACCTCTATGATAACTTTACCATTTACTTTAGTTGAGGTGCACACTGTCCAAGTAGGACCAGGGCCAAAATAGATTCATTGTAATATAACTAAGCTACAAATGAGAATTTCTTTTGCACAACTTTCTCTAAATACCAACCATAACACATCAATTACACACACCAATAACTACTACTTTGGGGCTTTAATTTCACCTTTCTCACTTAAATCTCCTAGTCCTTAACTTAATTATATCTCAACAAAAGTACTTAGGAGCTTTGGATCAAATTAAGGTTTGTCAAAGAAGGGATTAGGCTATATATGAAGCTACTAAAGAAAAAGCTAAAGGCTCAATGAGGCTAACTAGGATTATGCATAAGGGTAGGTAAAAAGAAGGTATAAGCTTGGCTATCAAAGAAGTGCCTATATTATCTCCTAAACCTACACACTTTATTTCATTCTGCACACACACCAGGCAAGTTCTAGACATTACATACAACATGGAATATACAAATACCTCACAACACACATGGAACATGCTCAACTCATAGAGGATCATCATAGACGTTCAACCAAATAACCACATGAATTCAACATTAAGCCAACAAGTACAAGAGTCATAATCATGAGCCTAGGAGTCTAAAAATTAGTAATTCACACAATTAACATACTTTTACAACCAAAACACTTGCATCATGCAGTCATATATAGCCCCAACAAGAATATCCCACTTATTCCTAACACAAAAAAATTTAAATTTACCCAAGAAATAGGAATTTCCCCACCTCACACTTAAAAATCTACTTTGTCCCCAAAGTATACTGAAAAATAAAGATAGAAATACTCCCTGAGGCTTCTAGGCCTAGCTAGTAGAATTATTATACATCAAAAGGGTCAAGGAACCCCACACTTAGTCTTTGCCATGATCCTTAACTTAGTTTTTATGGTACTTAGACTTTCCATCAACCTGTGACTTAACAAAAAAAAAAACTAGTAAAGTAAAAACTAAAAATACTGAAAATAAAACCTACCTTAACTTAACTCAGGTTGCATCCCAAGCAGCGCCTGATTTATTATCGTGGCATGACCTAATCTCTGACTCATCCATATTCCTTCATCCTTTTCCTCCTACTTGGAGGCCATCTTTTTATTTGTTTCTAACCTCTTGAATGTGAACTCTCAAGGTCAACAACTTTCTCCTCAATATCTTTTTCAGGCTCATCAATCTATATCATGTTAGGCTTAGTTATTGGAGGCTTGGGCTACTCAATGAGGACGTCCAAAAAGGTCTTTTGTGGAATAGAATCCACCATCCCACACTTTTCCCCTTCAATCAGAGTAATCATTCTCAAATCCTTATAGTGGGATAGTGTATTGAGCGGTTTGTACACTTTAAAAATTTCCTCTTCATCATCCAACCTTATTGTGAGTGTACCCTATTTTACATCTATTAAAGCTCCTCCCGTCGCTAAGAATGGACGTCCCAAGATGATTGCCATCCTGTCGTCAGCCTTAAAATCCAAAATAATAAAGTCAGTAGGTATAATAAACTAACCAACCTTGATGAGAACATTTTTTATAATACCTTCTAGATGGGATAGGGTCTGGTCAGCCAAATGGAGAATAACAGAGCTCAGTCTCGATTTCTCCAAGCCCAGAGTGTTGAACAAAGAGAGGGGTATCAAGTTGATACTTACCCATAAGTCACTAAGTGTGTGGACCACCCCGCTGTTGATAATTTAAATATGGAGAGTGAACTTTCCAGGGTCTTTAAGCTTTTTAGGCATCTTCTGTGTCACCACAGAGCTACACTCTTCAGTGAGTGCTACTGCCTCCACATCCTGCAACTTAATTTTATTAGAGACCACATCCCTCAAGTACTTGGTATACTTGGGAATTCCATGCAAAACATCTAAAAAAGGTAAGTTAATGTGAAACACTCTGAACTATTCTGTGGGCTTATTGTTCTTTAGCCATGAGAGCAGTATTATCTTTATTTTCTTCTATTTATGGAATATCAGGGGGAAGGATTGCTTCTTTTCTTTGTTGATGGAGGCGTTGCTCGGGTTTGGAGCTTGGTTTAACCAATTCCCTATCCCTTTCCAGTATACTAGCCTGAAAACCTATTTTCTGCAAATACAAATCCATGACTAAGCGTAAAGAACCAAAGAAATCTAAAAAGTAAAACTAAAGCTAAAATAGCTACCAAATTACAAGTCCCCAACAACGGTGCCAATAATTTGTTGTGCCCAAGCGCACACGCAAGTGTACGTGGTATCACCAAGTAGTAAAGTGGCACATTAAAAGCCAAGTATCGATCCAATAGAGACTAATATTAAACAACTATTAAATTCCAGTTCACAATCGAGATTAAATTAATGGAAAGTAAGTAAAAAGAGTTTGTGATTTGTAAACTAAAAATAAAGTAAATAGTGCGTAAAGTAAATGACTTTGAACAATCAATGGAGGAAAACCCAGGGTTAAGGAACTATGAACCTTCATACTAAGATATTGAACCTTTTTCATTAGATGGCTTATCTTGGTTTTTGATTCACTAGATTGATTTTATGATCATGGTGTTGCGATCCTCTAATCACCTATCTAACTTAGCCCCACAACAATATCATTGAGCGAGGATGTGAGAACTAATCTAAACGCATTTATATTTTATCCCACTGCAAACCAAGTAGGTCTTCTAGGTATATCTCTATCCTAGACACTAATACAAATTCCTTATTTTATAAAATAATAAGAACCCTACTCTATTTACCCCCAATGTTCTATCTTCCTATTTTGCCTTATTGTAAGGTTGACAATATATGTATTCTAAGGTTATTTACTCCTTAAAATAGTTTAAACAAAGGTATAAAAACAATCAAATATTCTAATAAATTCAAACAAACTTAATTCAAAATGAAATAAATCATGTTCTTGGCCTTAAACCCAGAAAGGGAGCGTTTAGCCACTAATCGACATAACCGTAGTCAACATAATTGAATACATGTTATAATCCATTAAAAAGCTAAAGTAAAGAAAAATAAACCATAAAAGAAATGTTCTCAATGCCCTCTCCAAGATTCCAAGATGTCCAAAGTGTTTAGAAATAAGTAAAAGTGTTGTATTTATAGGAATGCAAAGTTAACCGTGTAGGGAAAGAGTAGTGCAACTCATTGGATGCTTAAGTCAAGAAGGTAGTACAGCATGTTTAATGGTTAAGGAAATAAGGTAGTGTGGCACGTTGTCTGCTTAAGTCAAGCCAGGTTTGCCGCGGAGGGCTATTCCTATACCCTTATTGGAATGTGCATTTCAACATCCATCTTTGTCTTGTGCAATTTTCTTCCATCCCAATCCTTTATGGCGTGTTTCTACTTTATCTACAACCTTTTAAATATCTATATATCACAATAATCAAATCATAAATCATCCTAAATAATCATACACCACCGATTAGAGCTCAAAACAACACAACATTCAAAATGGTGAATTAAAAACTCGAGCTAAGACAAGGCTTGCCCATGATGACCTTCACTTATTGTTCCGACTCTTGGCTTGATCCAATTGAACTTTACACATTGTAAAAAAGTTTTTACACACATAATTACACAATAATAACCTTAGGAACTCATTCAACACATTAGAATCCATCGAGATAGACTAGAACAACATCAAGCTCAAACTAGTACACTAGTTTTCTTGTTTGAAATCTAAGTGGCCAATTTATGTACAAACTTGTTTAAAAACACCTTTAAACATTATAAGAACATACTTAGATATTTAGATGCTTATTTATATCATTATTAACACCTTAAGCACACAAATTGTCCTCAAAACAAGGCTAAATAGGCTAGGATAACAATACTAGAGTGCATAAATACACCCAACATCATTATAATTATAAGATTAAGCTTAGAATGGAGTGTGTGACTATCATTAATCATTAGTATCATATGAATCCGCCTATGCAGCTGGTGAATAAGAACATTATAAAATGTTTAGATATAGGTGTGGTTTATCCTATTATTTACAGCAAGTGGGTGAGCCCAGTTCAGTATGTGACAAAGAAGGGTGGGACCACTGTGGTCCGTAATGAGAAGAATGAGTTAGTTCCCAAGATACCCGTCATGAGACAGAGAGTTTTCATGGATTATTGGAAGCTGAATGCTTAGACCTAGAAAAATCACTTTCCTATGCCATTCATAGATCAAATGCTAGATCTTCTTGAATATAGAGGATGGTATTGTTTTCTCGATGGTTATTTTATGTAAAATAAAATTTCTATTGCCTCCAAAGACCAAGAGAAGACCACTTGAACATGTCCATATGGTATGTTCATATTTAAGAGGATGCCTTTCGGACATTATAATGCTCTGCCACCTTTTAGCATTGTATGATATCTGTATTTATTTGATATGGTGGATGTGAAGTTTGTGTTTGATTCTGCTTATCTCAAGGCTTTTGAGTACCTAAAGGAATGGTTGATCTCGACTCCTATTATTGTGTATTAAAATTACACCCTTTCTTTTGAGGTGATGTGTGACACCAGTGATGTGGTCTTAGGAGCTATCCTAGGCTAAAGATGTGAGAAGATTCTTCACCTAGTCTTTTGTGCCAGTAAAGCACTTAACCCAACACAAAAAAAAATTCTACAGTAACTGAGCAGGAGTTTCTTCCAGTTGTGTCTCTTTTGAGAAATTTTGGTCCTATTTAATTGGGACCAAAGTCATTGCGCATACTTATCATTCTTCTTTGATGTATCTTATGTCAAATAAAGATGCTAATCCTAGGTTAATTTTGTGGGTAATATCGCTGCAAGAGTTTGACTTTGAGGTGAAGGACCGAAAGGGAACAAAAAACCAGGTTGTAGACTATCTATCCTACCTAGAAAAGGAGGCGATGCTTAAATAAGGGTATGAGCTTGAGATTACTGATACTTTTCCATATGAGCTGGTCTTGGTAGTATCACAAGACCCAATTCCCTAGTTTGTTGATTTTGCCAATTATTTGGCAAGTGACCTTTTCTCAAAAGACTTACTATTTTAGCGGTCTAAATGATTCATGTACGAGAAACAAAAGTTCTTTTAGGATTAGCCTTACCTATTTTAGGTGTGTGCAGGTTGTGTGATTTGGAGGTGTATTCCTGAATTTGAGATGATAAGCATTTTTTAGGCCTGTGACTCATTTCCAGCTGTTGGTCACCATGGTGGTACTCACACGGCCCATAAGATTCTGTAGTGTGGTTACTATTGGCTAACTATTTATAAATATTTACATGATTATGCTCAGGCCTGCGACCAATGCCAGTGCCAAGGGAACATCTCGGGAAAGCATGTGCTCCTCATTATGTCTATCCTTGAGTTAGAGTTGTTTGATGTGTGGGGAATTGATTTCATAGGTCCATTTGTGAGTTTTCATGGAATGAAAAATATATTGATGGCAGTTGACTATGTTTCTAAGTGGGTGGAGGCAGTTGCGCTCCCATTAATGAGGGTTAAAGTGTCATTTCATTCTTAATGAAAAACATCTTTTCTTAGTTTGGTACTCCATGTGCTATTATTAGTGTCACTACCTGAACCAGGGCCTGGTCGTGAAAGGTATCTCAAGTCCAACAAGGATTAGAGACCACCCCCAATACCCAAATCATAGACCACCTTACACCCATATTTGATGAATTCCGAACATATATGAAGATAACAAACTTGAAAATTAAAGATATTATGATATGTGTATAATCAAACCAACCAACAACAAAACCATCCTATGTCTACAGTAGTCCAACAAAGCCTCTACCATGCTTTATATCAATAAAGTGTCGGGATATACCCCCGACTATAGCAAAAAATAGTATCCAATTATCTATAACTCAATAGAAAAAGATAATCCTAAAATGGATCCTTCCAAAGCATAGAAGCTCACCACTTCAAGTCAACTCTTGGTGAATCCACAATCACTATGCAAGAGAAGTAAGAGTATTGCCAAATCCTGGATCGCGTTGGGATACAATGTCTGAAGACAGTTAGCGGGGCGAATGCTAGCATGTAACGCAGGGATAAAGATAAAATATTTCCATGATCGATAGTTTCAAATCCTTCAAATCCTTCAAATCCAATGCACATAACCAAATGCATATACGTATACTCATAACACATCAGGACAGAGAACATGGCTTAACATGCACTTTAAAACTTTAAATTCGATTTTGTTGCTCAACCGTCATATAATAGTACCCATGTTCTATATGGGGCCAAACTTTTACCCCTTGTCTGGCCTTAGTGCATGTAGCTGCATGAACCAGAGGAAGACCATATATTTATGTACGGGGGACTTGAACCCTCCAATCATATAATAAGGTGAGTTAAGCACTTGATCAAGAAATGTGATATAGGGGACTCAAACCATCCAATCTTAATAATAACAATAAGGTGGACTCAAACCACATGGTGACAATCAAGGGGACTCAAATCCTCAAGGCATGACGACCCCCGCCCCGGCTAGCACGATTTCCAGTATTGGTCACTTGGACCTCTATTTTCATGACTCAGCTACACAACCCTCTTTTAAATGCCAATTAAAAATATTTACCAGACATTCCCATTCATTTAACCATATTTCACATTAAGGCATACATTGTTGGTATCGTCATAACAACAACATGCCCAAACAATTACATCACTTAGGGAATTCACAACCCCTTAGGTTTAATTAGGCCATAAATTGTGAAAATACAATTTCATAAGGTTCAATTCAACATCATCATGTAGTAGTTCAAGAATAGTTCATAACCACTTCAAAAGTCACAAGTTTGGGGAAAATCACAATTTCCTAGTTCATTCACTATACCCATGAACCCACATTTTCAAAACCATATTTAAAGCATGGATAATTATACTTAAACCATGGTTTAATGTTGTTCAATAATAAGAATTCAAACCCCACAACCCTTGTTTCCAAAACCAAAACAATTCCATGTGAACAACACTTTAATTCATATGCTTTTTAATAAATTAACAGTGAAGGAAGAGTCACATGCCTTAAACACCAAGAAATTTGCAGAGAAATAGACCCTTGAGCCCTTAGATAACCAACTTGATGAAACCCTAGCTTTACTTGCTTGAGGGAATTGAGAGATCCTTTTGGGAGTGTTTGACAAGTTACTTGATTTGTTTATAAGTGATAATGACACCTTAATAAGGTTATAAGATGTGGGTTTTAATTTGGGTAAGAGGGATAATGTCCAGGATGGCCTTAACTTAAAAGATGAAAAAATGCCAACTTTTACTATAGGTCAACCCTTGACTTTTAGCCACTCCTTATGACACATCACTGCACACACTAAGATTACACCTAATGACCCGTAACATATCCTTACGGTTCTTAGTGAGCCACTTGTACTAAGAGCGGAAATTAACAACTTACTCTCTAATTTTGGTTACAACTTTGTCCCTAGGACCCATAACAACACTCTATGACTCATAGGGTAAGTCGTTACCAAGGTAGTGAGATCAAAGCTCAAGAATTTTTCAAGGGCCAAAATTCGGGGTGTTTAAATTCTCTCCCACTTGGATTATTTGTCCTAGAGTTATAGGTCAAGGTATACATAAGCAAGACTTAACACAACTAACAACCACACTTCCCTTTAACAAAGTCAGAAAACAAAGATATCAAGATATAACAATTTCCTTAACAAAGTTAGAAAATAAACATGTTAAGAACAACACATACCTTAAGCATGAATTTTTGGAATACGGAATAGAAAAAAATACTTACAATTTATGTCCTCTTCGGCTTCCTAAGTTGTAACACACCGACTTTGGTACGCAGAATGCTACACAGTGCTCATGAACTTGAAGGACCACAAGCTAACCCATGACTGATATCTGTGCCTGTATACTGTATGATATACTGTATAATGTGGAAACATAAACTAAAAGGCCAGAAGGTTCAAACTATAACATAATATACGATAAAATATAACATATGGGATGGGGTATAAATGCCCAAAACAAAACTGTCTAAACATACTATAGTCTGAAAAGCCTCTAAAATATAACTGTCTGGATAAGGAGATGATGGGACATGTCCCCAACTAACTCTAAATAATAAACTAATTAATGAGATGATAAAGAAATGATCATGTCCTCGAAAGATGAGGACTCACTGCTAACTCTGACTGCGGAGACTGGAATGCTACTGATGCTCTAGAGCTCATGCTCCTGAACCTATAGTATAAGACACCATAGCGCAAATGCATCAGTACTTTGAATGTACTGGTATACATGTGAGGTAGGCTGAATACAAAGGGTTTATATACATGATCTATGCTAACTGACTGAATAATATGAACATGAGAATGCATACATGAATACACAATAACTATAACTAAGGTCGTGATAACAAGATTACTGAGTCTGATTACTAATAACATAAGATACTGATAAATGTATAACTAAAATAACTAATATTGAGTGACTATACCTAACAGTCTAGTTTCTGATGGAACTAGCTGAGTTTCGCACTATTTTGAGTTAACTGTATCTGACAGCCCTGAATTCTATAGAACTAGTTGAGTTCTATTACTAACACTGAATGACTGTATCTGACAATCCTAATTCTATAACTGAAACTATAGGAGGTAGTTATCTAACCAATATGCTTTAAAACTGAACTAGTGGGGTCTAACCTATAACCCCAGCTGGAAGGGTGTCAATACCATGCCACGAGTAAAGATTAGCTGTGAGTATACTCTCTCTGAGAGAGAGAGCTCTTCCATCAACCCCTCCTGGTAGGTAACCCAAATGAGACATATAAGTCCCTAAACGCATAGGGTGCATCTCAACCTACGTAGGCTATGTAGTATTGGAGCACAAGGATTACTTCTAAGGGTCACACCCTCCACTGAATAATAGGTGAGTCCCCATCCTTGGGTTCACTTGGTGCTGAATCCTACTCCCAACTGAATAGACACTGAACTGATTAACCGAACTGAACTGATACTAATGGTATTATTTAGCGGAGCTAAACTGAGTTTACTAAGTTTTGTTGACTGACGGAATGCTACTGAGATTTGGGGACAAACTGATGATGTGCTAGATATTTGTAGCACATTTAAGACTTTTTAACTTGAAATAATTATAAGTTCTTAAGTAATTATTGGTGTTTTGATGTTATTTCTTAATATTTTTTAGGAAAGTCAAGATTCATGGAAATAAACAACAATGGAGCAGAAGAGCTAAAATATGGTGTAAATAAGCTGAAGTGTAGCTGACATCAATTCTGAAGCACCGTCATACATGGGACAAACAGTCAAAGTTGCTGTCAAGCTTAGACAGAACCTGAGAAGCAAGGATGAAATGGGATGACATTTAGGACAGGCCATCAAATATGTCACATGGCGTCAAAATCATTGTTATCCAGAGGCAGAGTATGCTAATTTTCAGTAAAGTTGTGATGGCAATTTTCACGCACCGACAAGTTTTTGACACGCCGTTAGGTTTTCCATCTGAAGAGTCAGAAGATAACAATTCAGTGGAATATTTGATGACATCTCGCACACGTCATCAGGTATCTGACACACAGTCAAAAGCATCATCGTTTAATCCGAAGAGAAAACTAAAACTTTAATTTTATTTCCTTATTTAGGGTTGACTATGTAAAGACTTGTTTTAGGGTTTTTAAAAGGGGAATCATTGTCTATCAAAAAAGAAGGGATGCTGGGAAGAGAAGCAAATACATTGCTCTCTTTCACCAAATATTCTTTTTGTTTCTTATCAACTATTTTTAGGTTTCTACCTTGTGATTAAATTGAAGAAACTACTTGTTGTTTTCCATCCATTCATAAGTTTATCCTTAGCATCATGAATTCAACTTGCTATTTCGTTCATCAAATCATGAGCGGCTAACTCCATTAGTCGGAGTTATGGGATCCATGGAGTAGGGTTTGATGAGTTACTAGGTATGTAATGGATTCAAAGAGTAGTAGAATATCTTGAAATTCTATTGTTTTAACTGAAATTTCTTGGTTGCAAACATTAGATTATGCCTTAGGTTTTATTTGCTTCTAACAGAGAAATAGACTAGAGGTCGTGAATTATCAACAGGGACTTGGAAGCTATCAACCTTCTGTTTAATGATTGATACCGTAACTGGATTAATCTACCTGAGATAACATTCTATTGGAAATAGATAAGTTATCTAAGTTCGAGAGAATTAGATAATAAATTGTATGGTGAGGTCAATAGATAAGTTAGAAAGTATCATAGTCAAGGATAGTCTGCTGTTTTACTTATTTCAAAAATCCCAAGCACTACCTAGTACCTTTAAAGTCCCAAAAGCCATGGTGAACATAACTCTTGTTTCCCATTTATATTGATTACAAACATTAATATTAAAGTGACAACATTACTTAATAATTTCAAAACCCCCATCTTAATTTTATATTTTTGTACCATTTGTTTGAACTGAACTTGTAGCTATAGCTTTAAATTAGCTTAATCGCCACTCACATTGTTGCCTGTGGATTTGACCCCGACTCCAAAGTTGGGTAAATATATTGACGACGACCGCCTTACACTAGTTTGAGGTGTAAGTTGAGCGTTATAAAAAATGGCACCGTTGCCGGGGAACAATTTGGCAATTAAGTTAGTTTGGAATTTTAGCTTACTTGCTTGAATTCAAACTTGTAAGTATTTGTTTGTGATTTCCTTTGTTTCTTGTGTTAGGTAGATTTTCTTTATTTTTGTTTATTTCTTACTTTGGCATCATGGAATGAATGTGAGTTTGATGGTTGAAAATTTTATCTGGATGATCCATGTCCATATTGTGATGGACCCTACTTTTGGCAAGATTGTAGATATGCTCCCCGGAGAGAGATGTGTGCACCTTCTCCATCCTACCAGGAGTATAATTGTTCTTTATATGGTGGTCAAGATGGACATTGGAGTGATTACCCAAATTCCCCTCCCCCCTATTGCGCTAACCTAAGTTTTAGTTCTTCTTATGAGTATGACATGTCTTATGGTTAAGAAAAGGAAGAACGCAACATTGGAAAGAGTGACATTAAAGAAATGCTTCAACTAATGTTGGATCGTATAGATACAATGAATGATACCATATGTGACATACGTTAAGACATTAGGGCATTTAATGAGGGAAGAGAAAGGATAGAGGAGATGGATATCGAGGTCAATCATCTAAAACACTTTTCTACATTATGTTTAGATGATATCTTGTCTGTAGAATCATTTAAAATAATGGAAGAGTGTGACGATGAAGAGCAAGATTCCTATACTGATGATGAGCTTAATGTTGATCAACCCTTGGAGATTTCCCAACCAACCGAGCCAACCATGAGGGATACTGCCAATATTGAGGAAATGGTGCTAGAGGTAAAAGAAGAAGCCAAGCCAATCTCGTATGAAGACTCTATCCCAATTCAAAGTAAAAATGTTGAGAAGATGAATAAAAATGAGTGTCTAGAGAATAGTATAAATTTTGAAGTAGGATTTGTTGGGCCACACTCAAAGCATTTTTCCATATTATGTTTAGATGATATCTTATTTATGGAATCATCTAAAATAGTGGAAGACTATGAAAATAAGGAACAAGAGTCCTATATTCTTTATTTTACACTTGATAAGAAACACAAAAATACACCTCACTTTAAAGCTGAGTTGTTTACCATGCATCATCTATTACTCGGCTTCTTAATCTTTGTACCACCTCCATTTGAGCGAGGCAAGAAGATGGACTCTAAGTTGGGGGTGAAGTTCATATCCTCAATATGGAGGAAAAAGCTGAGTTGGGTTATGCCACGACACTAAATTAGGCACTTCTTGGGAGGCAACCCAAGGCATTTTGTTGTTTGTATTTGTATTGTGTGATTGACATCAGATCTTTGCACCCATGGTGCCACAAGTATGTTTCTAACTCTCTTGTTTTGGATAGGCGCATTGGGAACACTGCATGATATTAAGTTGAGGGTGGGGCTACTTATGGGTGTGATGTCCTCCTGGGGTTTTTATTGTCGAGCCTCTTTTCCCCGGAGTCTTGTTCCTAGTAGAGCTAGCATGTTTAGGCATATTGTGTTTGTTTTGTGATGTATTGTGGTTAACTGGAGAAAAATAATTATCTAGAGTAGTTGACATATTTTTGTTGATTTTTAAGACTGATAAACACCTCTCAGTTGGGCTGTTTTATAACTATGTGATATACATTTTTATGTGGCTACTGTGAATATTTTTATGGTATTAGTACTAGGAACATGATAATCACTGCTAACAATTGCATGAACCGAATGGATAGTAGCTTGTGATGTACCATTGTGCCATGTGTGTATGAGGTCTTACTCAATTCCCTGTGTGTGTTGAATCTAGAACTTGCCCAGTTAGTCTTACCTTGGTTGAAAGATAGGGGTTAGGAAAGGATCATAGGCCATTTTGATTTTTAAGTTATTATTTTTTGCCTAAATGACCTTCCCTGTATGCATGATATCTCTTGATCCCTATTTTGAGCCTGAATTGACCATTTCTTTCTATGACACCTATCATCTTCCCGTTTAGATTATAAAGAAACTGTTTTAGCCTTGGTCCTCCTTGGACACTGTGCACCTTGACTTAGGTAAACAACCTAAGTTAAGGGTGGCTATCATAGGGGTGCATGATGTAAACTGGGTATGAAGAAAGGTAGAATAAAAGAAAAATAATAAGTGAAAAAAATAAAAAGCTGGGTGGTGTGGAAGAAGAATAATAAAAGAAAAATAGTGAAAAAGAAAAGCCACATCCATCCTGAATAAGATGTGATCAAGAAAAGGAGAAAAAGAAGAAAAAGGTTAAGTAAACCCCAAAAGTTAAGGTAGTGCCAAGGAGGCTTATTCTCTCTAAATTCTATTGAATATCATACCATCCCTTAGCCTACCTTACAAGCCAAAGAAAAGACCTACAGTAATCCTAACTTACCTGTCTAGACACATTGGTAATGAAAATAAGGGCAAGCATATGGTATTTGACATGCATTGATTGGAATTCTTCTTGGTTCTTATCAACTATTTTTCGGTTTCTACCTTGTGATTAAATTGAAGAAATTACTTGTTGTTTTCCATCCATTCGTAAGTTTATCCTTAGCATCATGAATTCAACTTATTATTTCATTCATCAAATCATGAACGGCTAATTCCATTAGCCGGAGTTATGGGATCTATGGAGTAGGGTTTGATGGGTTACTAGGTATTTAACGGATTCAAAGAGTAGTAAAATGTCTTGAAATTCTATTGTTTTAACTAAAATCTATTGGTTGCACACATTAGATTATACCTTGGTTTTATTTGCTTCTAATGGAGAAATAGACTAGAGGTCGTGAATTATCAATAGGGACTTGAAAGCTAACAACCTTCTGTTTAATGATTGATGCCGTAACTGGATTAATCTACCTATGATAACATCCTATTAGAAATAGATAAGTTATCTAAGTTCAAGAGAATTAGATAATAAATTGTCTGGTGAGGTCGAGAGATAAGTCAGAAAGTATCATAGTCAAGGATAGTCTGCTGTTTTACTTACTTCAAGAATCCCAAGCACTACCTAGTACTTATAAAGTCCCAAAAGCCATAGTGAACATAACTCTGGTTTCCAATTTATATTGATTACAAACATTAATATTTAAGTGACAACATTACTTGATACTTTGAAAATCCCTATCTTAATTTTATATTTTCGTACCATTTGTTTGAATTGAACCTGTAGCTATAACTTCAAATTAGCTTAATCGCCACTCACATTGTTCCTTGTGGATTTGACCCCGACTCCAAAGTTGGGTAAATATATTGATGACGACCTCCTTACACTAGTTTAAGTTGTAAGTTGAGCGTTATCAACTAAGAGTACTGAAGTTACTGAGATTTAGTAGGAATACTGAGGTTGCCAAGATTATTGAGTACTGAGATCACTGAGATTACTGAGATTTTCTAAGATTTCTGGGTTTTCCTGAGTCACATGACTGAATGGGTTCTATGGATCATGGCTTGACTGAGAGTATCGTGAAAATATAATACTGGCTCTAGGCACATAGCTAAATTATCGAGTACAAGTACTCCCAGGACTCGATGGAAAGAAACTGACAAAGCATGACTTTCTTGAATACATGACTAACATCAACAATTCATAGTTCATTGATTAAGACATTTCATCAAATACTTGACATGCATGAACTTGTACATGAATGGGGATTACATATTATTATACTAGTATGGAACTTTTCCTTCACATAGGCATTTAATCAAACACATGGGGAGCATGTTGTGGTTAGACAATTATCAACACATCTAATAATCATGGATACAATAATCAACTTGTAAATTGAAGGGGGTTTATTATGGTTATTATGCAAATCTTCATATACTAGGGTCAATTATTGGAATATGTAATTTATAACATGAATCAAAACCCCACAACATCATGAACATGAATTTCAATTCAATTTAAATCATGAACATGCATCAATACACAAATCTTAGATTTTGAAAAAATATTCTTGAGCTTCATGGGTGAAAGGGACCCATGAATCAACACATGACATACCTTGATTGTGAGTTTCTTGAAGTTCTTGGACTTGAAGAACTCGAATTTCTTGGTTTCTTGAAGAAGGATTTGGATCTTGTTCTGGGGGATTATCTTTGAGAGGAAACCCTAATTTGATGTTGTGAATGAATAATGAACTTATGAGCCTTGGTATAATATAATTAGGGGTTAAAACGGGTGGAAAAAGACCCAAATAGCCTTTAAAAATGACTTATAATTTGCTGAATGGGATCTGCGATGGCTCGTGCGACAGTCCATCTCTGGATCGATGGTTCTTAGTTTCAATCGTTGTACATGGACCAAAAAAAAGACTCACTGCCTTATAGCGACGGCTTGGTGACGGTCCATCGCAAGTTCGATGGTCCGTCAACCTGTCCATCCTACCTTATCCTGAAGTTTGACTCACTTCCTTGGCTACGACGGTCTAGCAGATGGTCCGTTGCTAGATCGATAGTCCGTCAACCTAGCCATCACACCTAGGCAATTCTGACAGCTCTGAGTAAAACGTCCATAACTTTTTTCTCCGATACCAGATTTGGACTAAATTGGTATCGTTGGAAAGCTAATTCAATTTCCCATATGATAAAAAGTGAAAATCTTAAAAATTTCACGTGTACAAAAATGGATTCATAATTCAAAGTAAGTTTCTAACATTCTTGGAATGATTTCAAGCTAGGTAGAAGTACGGGGTATTACACAAGTAGCCTCTTCAATGTTATGGTTCCTCCATAGAACCTTTATCGAACCTACATCATTTGTTAGCAGCTGATAAATTTGCTGATCCAAAATTTCAACTGGGACTTCCACATAAGATAAGGAATCTGAAATACCCGCCTTCTCCCAAGGAATAATCGTCGAAGAATAACCCACACACTTTCTCAACATCAAAACATGAAACACCAACTCATATGCAACACTTCTAACCTTCTTTAAGACCAAGTATGGGTCGATATACCGGGGACTGACGCTCAGAAGAGTTTAAAAAGTTATCATATAGACACTTAACGAGTCGTATCTATACAGTACAACTCGTGAGTAGGAGTCATATTGACCTGGGAGAAAAATTAGGTATTAAGTTCTGGAATGAATATGACTCTCAATACTAGTCGTACCCTTTGGATACGGTTCATGACCAAGAGTCGTACCCACTCCAGATCACATGTAAGATCCCAAGGCTATATGAGGATAGGAAATGACCCATAAGACTAGGTACGAGTCGTATACACCACTTGTGCTTAAGCTTACTGCGCTACTTCTCGAGTTAACTCGACCCAAAACATAAATTAAAAGAGGAAAAATACACCCGATCGGATGCCTGACACTTTCAACTCATACCCGACGTGTTTTTCACTCAAATTTCGATCGTCAAACTAAAAATCAAAGTGTTTTCAACTAAATCTAACTACCAAGAACCTCAAAATTTTCAATTGGTGTGGTTTAAACATGAATTTGATGCCAAAAAGATCCAAGATTTAAATCTACTACTCTCCACTAGACAAGTAAGTTTCTCAAATTAATTTTGCTAATTTGTACGATGAAATAAGTATTATGTTATATTGTCAACTTGGTTTAAGTATAATTTCTACATTTCTCATTTTTTTGGTACCCAATTTATGGTGTTTAGGTTGAAAATAGAGGAGGAGTTGTAAGCTGACCAGTGATCAAAGGTCATGCACTATCTAGGATACGAATCAGGTACATGAGTCATACCCATTGGATATGACTAGTACCCACCACTCATACCCATCTGAGACCAAACACATTGAAATTTAGTTTTAAATTTTTATTTTCTTTTCTTTTTTTAGTTACTAACATTAGTGTATTTGCAGGAATCATGACTCCAAAGAACACTTCTTCATCCAAAATAGTTGCTAAGAAGGGGAATAAACAAGCACCAGTTAAGAGTGAGGAAACCAGTTTCTTTGAGTCTAAAGTAATATCTGAAAAAAGACGAGAAGAATATAATGGAACCTCATCTAGGAAAGAGGCTAACATAGGGAAAGGACCCGCTAAAGCTAAGGGGAAGAAAACAATTCCGTAAGATTCTGACTCACTACCACCAAAGGGGCCAAGATAATAGAATACAACTGTTTCCCTTCTCACATGCCACAGCCCATGGATGATAATAATAATGACGAAGAAGATGAATCTAGTTCAGCAAACGAGAGCAATGATGAAGCATAGGGCCATGAGGTGGTAGATGTCACCCTAATAGATAGATAAGACCCCCACTCACTTGACCACTGCTCTAGTACCCATCGTTGAAAGATGGGGATACCATAGTATGTATGAGATGTTTAAATTGGGGCTATCTCATCTTCAGTGTGGTAAGATGAAGAGAGAGGAAGGAAGAAAGAATTGCTTGAAAAGAGGCTGAGAAGAGGGCTAGACGTGATAGCATTCAGGATGAGGAGGGCTGATATATTTGGATCCGAGAGATGGCTATGGGAGATGGAGGACCGAGATCCCCAAATACTGATGAAGAGGCTATTAATGTTGTGCCCCGTACACTATTGATACAGTCCCAACTAATGTGAAAGTTGTTGATGTGAGTGGAACCCAACCTGAGGACCCACGTCTTGATGTTGATGCTCCAACACCTTGAGCGCCTAGGTATGGCCTTTATCCTTACTATTTATTAACCTTGATGAAGTCTGAGTAATCTAGGAAATTGTGTCATGCCGGGACATTAAATCTAGCGCTGCATGGGAGGCAACCCATAAGGCTTATTTGTGAAATCTGAGTATCCAACTTATCCATGTCGTGCTGTGATGTTAAATCAAGTGCTGCATGGGAGGTAACTCATGTTTCTGTACTTATTTCATTGATAGGGTAATCTGTTTTTTTAATGTGCAGGACTAAAAAATGCAGTCAAAATCCAGAAGAGTTTAAAAATTTATCATACAGACTCTTCACGAGTCGCATATATATGATACGACTCGTGTGTAGGAGTCCTATTAAACAGGGAGAAAATTAGGTATTAAGTTCTAGAATGAATACGACTATCAGTATGAGTCGTATTCTTTGGGCATGGTTTATGACCAAGAGTCATACCCACTCCAGATATTAGGTAAGATTCCAGGGCTATATAAGGCAAGGAAATAACTCGTAAGACTAGGTACGAGTCATATACACCACTCATACTCAAGCTTACTAGGTCACTTCTTGAGTTAACCCGGCCCAAAACCTATATTAAAAGAGAAAAAATGCACTAAATCAGGTACCCAACACTTTCAACTCATACCCGGTGTGTTTTTCACTCAAATTTTGATCGTCAAACTAAAAATCAAAGTGTTTTCAACTAAATCTAACTACCAAAAACCTTAAATGTTTTAATTGATGCGTTTTAAACTCGAATTTGATGCCAACAATATCAAAAATCAAAATATACTTCTCTCCACTAACCAAGTAAGTTTCTCAACTTATTTTTGCTATTTTGTACGATGAAATGAGTATTATGTTATTTTGTCAACTTGGTTTAAGTAGAATTTCTGAATTTCTTGATTTGTTGGTACCCTATTTGTGGTGATTGTATTTAAAATAGAGAATGGGAGTAGAACTAGGGTTTGGAAATGATTTTGATATGTCTGTGTGTTGAATTGATAGAAATAGCTGAAAATTAGTAGTGTTTACTTTGGGAATTTACATTGGAGTCAAACGTTGAAGTTGGACTTCTATGTTGTAGTGGATAGGAGACCCCTTACGACTCATATCCACCAAAATAGGAGTCATAATGGGACTCGTACCCGCTTACAACATGGAAGTTTGACAAATTCAAAGTTCTAGAATGGATACGACTTGACCATACCAGTCATATCCTGAGATTACGACTCGTACAAACTAATCATACCCACCTGGGAGATTCTACTAATAGAATAAATGTTTTTGAACTTCTTACAACTATTGGTCATGAGTCGTATCCATTTCGTACAATTGGTAAGGAGGAGTTGTAAGCTAACCAGTGAACAAAGGTCATGTATTGTCTAGGATACGACTCGGGTACAACCAGTACCCACTACTCGTACCCAACTGACACCAAGCATATTGAACTTTAGTTTTAAATTTTTATTTTATTTTCTTTTCTTAGTTACTAACATTAGTGTATTTGCAGGAATCATGCCTCTAAAGAATACTTCTCCATCCAAAATAGTTGCTAAGAAGGGGAATAAACAAACAACAGTTGAGAGTGAGGAAACTAGTTTCTCTGAGTCTGAAACAATATCTGAAAGTAGTGGAGAAGAATATAATGGAACCTCATCCAGGAAAGATATGAACAAAGGGAAAGAACCTGCTAAAGCTAAGGGGAAGAAAGCAGTTCCCCAAGATTTTGACACACCACCACCAAAGGGCCTTTTATGAAAGAATGTAACTATTTCCCCTTCTCAAATACCACGGCCTATGGATAATGATAATGATGACGAAAAAGTTGAATATAGTTTAACAGAGGCAAGTACTGTTGAAGCATAGGGCCATAAGGTGGTTGATGCCACCCCTATAGACAGACAAGACCTCCACTCGCTTGACTATTACTCTAGTGCCCATCATTGAATGATGGGATATCCAAGCATGCAAGAGATGTTTAAATTAGGGCTATCTTATCTTCAGGATGTCAAGATAAAGATAAAGAAAAAGGAGGCAAGAACTTCTAGGAAATATACTGAGAAGAGGGCTAGATGTGATAGCATTCCAGGTGAGGAGGACAGACATACGTGGATCCGAGAGATAGCCATGAGAGTTGGAGGATCGAGAGTTCCAAATGCTAATGCTGAGGGTGTTGATGTTGTGCCCTCATAAACTGTTGATGCAGTCATGACTGATGTTAAAGTCGTTGATGAGAGTGGGACCCAACCTGAGGGCCCACATCCTGATGTTGATGCTCCAGCGCTTTGAGTGACTTGGTATGACCATTATACTATTTATTTATTTATTTCTGTAGCACTAGGGACAGTGAAAAATTCTTAAGTCGAGGGTGGGGGTTATCCAAAAAATTTGGGAGCAGTTTGAAAATTTTCAGATGTAGCTAACACTTGAAAGTTGTTATGACTTGCAGGTTTGATACAGGCAGCTGAGATAGGTAGTAGATTAGCGCTCCAATGGCCGTAGATATTTTTGACTGTTGATTAAGATTTTGAAATTTTTTTGATGTATTAAAAGATTTTGTTTTGACTGATTTTTAATTGTGGAAATACTGCTAATTTGAAATGCTAAATTTTGAAAAGTGGTGCCCCTTTAAAAAATTTTGTTGATTATGTAATCGCGTGATTTGTATATTTTTGTGAAACTGATGAGCATCTGATAATGGCATTAGGATTTGAGAAAGAATAGTTAGGGTCAAATTAGTTGCATAGTTGGATAACTGTTACTTAGTAGTGTAGCCCCTTGCAAGTGTGTGGAAGGCTACTGAGTTCTCGATTGAGTTGAAATCTAGAACTTGCCCAGTTGATTTTACCTAGGTCTAGAATCGTTAAGTAGGAAGTGATCATCAACCCTTTTTGTATGAGTCCACATAAGCCTAAAATAACTTAACCAAAGGAATAAATCCCATTGATCCAAATATTTGAGGCTTTATAGACCAATTTTTCTTGTACACCTATCACCTTCCCGTTTAACTTAAAATGAACCTTTTTTGGCCCTGGTCCTCCTATGGACACTATGCACCTTAACTCAGGCAAATCACCTAAGTTGAGGGTGGCTATTATAAGGGTGTGTAAGAGAGAATCATGTAGGAAGAAAGTGTGTAGAAGAGAAAAATAGTTGAAACATGGGTATGTGTAATGAAAAGAAAAAGAAAATAAAGAAAAGAAATAAATCAATGTGTAAATTCTAACCTGACCTACATGAGTATATGCTTAAAATAAATAGGGGAGACCTAAGGGTGTAAGCAAAAGATGAAGTGAAAAGTATGTGAGTCCCGATAAAAGCATAGTGTACAGGAGGTTTAGTCACTAAATGAATCTTAAAAGGTATCATACCGGACCCAAGACTAAATTACAAGCCAAATAATATCCTATAGTGATCCTACCATGACCGTCCAAAAACTTATAAAAAGAGCATAAGGGCAAGCCTATGGTATTCTGTGTACATCAGTGATACTTCTTTATGATTGAGAGAGTCATTCGTTATATCCATAAATAGGATAGATTTATCCAAAAGGAGAGTGAATGGGATTCCTTTGTCTGTGAGTACAGATGGCTTATGTTGCTAAGCTGCTAGATTGTTTGACAAGTATGAATCTTGTTTATGCCCAAGTGTCTATTCCTAACGTAATGCCATCATTGGATTCCTTGGTTTTTATACATGTGCTAAATTTCTAAACGCATTTTGAGTTGAAACGTTGTAAATTAAGAGGGGAACAACAAGATTGAAAGTTAATTCAAAATAACTATCATGGGTTGCATGAGATCTTCCTGTTTAAGCATTGCCTCTGTGCTAGAAAATAGTATTTGGTTTTGTTTGCCTGAGGACATGCAAAATTTTAAGTTGAGGGTGTTGATGAAGTGTGGAAACACAATACTTTTGATGCTTAAAATCATGAATTTATGCATGAAGTTAGGGTATTTTGTTAATATGATTTTCTTTTGTGTGAATTGTAGGTAAAATAGGTCTACAATAGTGTTTGAATGAAAAAAAAGAAAAAAGAACCTAAAAAAAACCAACTTTGATCAGTGTACGAGTCAGTCTTGAGTCGTAACCAATCGATATGACTCTTATGATGAATCATACGTGTAATAGAACCAAAATAAAAAATGAGGAGCTAAGTATGAGGAAGATATGACACAAATACCTTTTTCCTATGCAAGGGTACGAGTCGTCTACTGAATTCATGATCATAACTGAAGCTGAGCTACAATCTAGAAGTTGAAGTGTCAAAGGTATACGAGTTAGAAGTCTGAGTATAATTTAAGTTAGAATATTATATATAAACCAGTGTTCTAGATGTGAAAAGACTAAAGTCCCAAATGGATACGAATAAAGGACACAAGTCATACACTCAGGTATACCTCGTAAGCGGAAGTCATATGTTGAATAAAGAGTTGAAGCCTTGGGAAGATCAGATACTGGAACATATATGAGAAGGCAGGGTACAACTCAAAAGCTGAGGATAAGAGTAAAGACCAAGTTGTACCGATTGTCAACTTAACTTTACCTTTCCCATTTTTAATAGGATTTTAATGTTATTTTGAGATACTATAAATACCTTAGGGTTTATCTTTTATTAGGTTACATTGTAAGTACTTACTTTTACGTACTATTACAATAATTTTACAATTATTCTTGAGATTTTAGGGTTTATTCAATTATAGACTTTGGATTTTATTCATCTTATTCTTCTGCAATTGATTTTATGTATTCTTTACTGATAATCCTGGTTTACTGAACAAACATGAGCGACTAATCTCCTTAGTGAGGATTATGGGAACCCTAATGGATTAACTACATAGAGTAAGTGTGAGACTCAATTGTTCTAGGGTTTCTGCATGTATCTTAATACTTCTACACAATAATTAGCCTCAAGTAGCTGTAGTACCTTGAGATAGCTTATATTCGAATCCATTCGATAACCAAGAAGCTTGCGATAAGGAAAAAAATTAAGATAGTGATTTGGGATTTTTGCCTCCATATTTTAGTCCCCGTATCTCATTTTATCACTTGACCCTACCCCAAAAAGTGTAACTTAGGCTTTAGAAAATGGCAAAAAGTCAACACCCTGATACGATAACCAACTAAAGGGGTGAAATCTATCTTCTAGCTTACCCGACAATTGATAAGACTTATCTTGTAGGCTTTGAATGTTGAGCAAGAGAATAATTGGGTTGATCATGAGAAATTTACGTACTTGAGAAGCCAGGGGGAACACAGACGTAACATTCATTTCGTATTGATTACAACTCAAAAACACTCAAGAATTGGTTACTATTTTCTATTGATAAAAAAATACCCCTATCTAGTTTTCTGTACCTCTCATGGATTACATCAAGGCAAGCAACTAAACTTGGTGAAGTTTGTTGGTTTTATTTTTTATTTTTATTTGGTATACTCTGGTGTATACCAAGTACTAGGAGTAGAGGCAACCCTTTATTCCTTTTTGATAAAAAACTAGAGAGAATCCTTTAAATATCGAAAAGGATGTCAGGACACATTCATGATGGGGCTCAAGATCCCCCACCCCTTGCTCCCACGTGTTTTTTAGATTCAAAAAATACTGAAGATCTACAGACACAACAACTATTGGAGAAAGAACGAAGAGAAGCTGAATAGGCTTGACTTGCTATAGAGGCAGGAATAGCTCAGCAAGGTAAACTAGTTAGTCCTGGACAAGTTATTGATCATCGAGTTTAGAAAGGCAGTGCTTCATTTGTTTTGTAATATTAGCACCTATACCCATACGAGGAAGAAGATAAATATCTGGGTTATTCTGAGCCTATAGAATCAGAAGTTATAGTTGTTCCTCTATTAACCCTAAATATAAAGTTTGATATTACTAGTGCTATGATTTAATTTCTAAATATGAATGGTGTATTTGTGGGATCAGCTAAGGACAATGGAAATATGCACCTTTTTAATTTTCTGGGAATCTACACAAACTATAACATTCTAGGGGTCGATATTTAGGTTGTTCCTATTTTCTTTGAGTGGAGAAGTATCCCTATGGTTAGGGTAACTTCAAAGAGGATCTATCACTACTTGGCATGAATTAAAGCAATAATTTCTATATAGATTCTTCCATCCTCCACAGATCCTATACTTGAAGAATGAGATTTATAATTTTAGACAACTACCTGCAGAAACTATGTATGAGGCATGATTTCAATTCAAGAAGAAGCTGAGCTTGGTAACAAATCATAGAATCAGAGGATCTAACTTGTCAAAAATGTTCTATAGATCACTAAATGATAGTTCAAGAGCTATGATTGACACAATTTTGGGAGGAACATTTGTGCGCCTTCATTGGGATGCTGCGCAGGAGATGCTGTATGACATTGCAGACTTTAACAGAAGATGGCATGCAAGATATTCAAAATATGGTGGTGGTACATATGCTATTAGAGCAACCCATACTTATGGAGAAGCTAATAGTATGGTAGCATAACTTTGTAAAGATACTAGGTTGCAAACATTAAGGTATGTTTCAGCGTACTATTTCCATATTTATACAGTATATTATGCAGTGATAAGGTACAAATATCAGTCATGGGTTAGCTTGTGGTCCTTCGGGATCATGAGCATCGTGTAGTATTCCGGGTACCAAATTTGGGGCATTACAAACTTGGTATCAAAGCCTAAGGTTTAATAGAGTCCTTGGAAGTCTAAAATCCGCATCTAGTAGAGTCTTGTGCATGGGTGTGTTGCGAGCTATATTTATGTATTCATGTCATGCCAGTGAGCGTGAGCTCAAATTTCACTTTTATCCTACTCTGTTTCTCCCTTTCTTCTACAGAACATGCCTCCCAAAAGAGGAAATAAAAATCAGTTAGCCCCTTAACCCGTCCAAGCAAATCCCTTCGACGAACACGTTTCTCATGCAGAGTTCATAGCTGCATTCACTACTTCTGCTAATTCAGTTGCTGCTCAGAATGAATGACCGGCTGTCTTTTTGGCAAACCCAGTGGCCAATTTAGCTGCAGCCAGTATTCAGGACTTCATCCAAATGAATCCTGAATCCCTTTTTAGGTCTGCGTAAGAAGAGGATCCTCAGGAGTTCCTAGACTAGGTTTAGAAGGTTATGGACATCATAGGGGTTACTTCTAGTGAGAGTGCTGATCTAGATACATATCAGTTGCAGGATGTTGCTCACATTGTTTCAAATAGTAGAAGTCAGAGAGGTTAGTTGATACAGGGCCTATTGAGTGGGAGGAGTTGGTCACTGCATTCTTAGATTTATTATTTCCCCAAGAGCTGAGGAAAGCTAAGGTGTTAGAATTTATCAACCTCAGGCAGGGCAATATGACGGTGAAAGAGTATTCTCTTAAGTTTACTCAATAAGCCAGATATGCTCCCCATGTGGTTGCAAATAGCAGGGCCAAGATGAGTAAGTTTGTTTTTGGGGTAAATGATAGTGTGATCAATGAGTGCAGGTCCGTGATGTTGAATAGTTACATGAACATAGCCAGGATTATGACCCATGCTCAGTATTAAGATGAGAGAGAGACATAATAAAAAAACAATGATAGGTAGTTTCAACTTTGCTCAGCCTAAGTCAGAGGGAGGAAACCATTATCAGTTCCGTCCTAAGTCAGCCATTCCAGCTCCTTCTTTAGCTAGTAATCCAGCTCCTAAGTTCAGGGATGGTAATAGAGATAGGGTGCTAAGCTCTAAGTCTTAGGGCAGTATCAGCAATGAATAAACTAATCATATTTGTCAGATTTGTGGTAAGAACCACAAGGGCACTTGTAGAGCTAGAAGTGATGTCTATTTCGGATATGGCAAGACAAGCCACAGAGTCAGAGATTGTCCCCAGTCAGGTTATCAGGGTCAGCAGAACCGTTCCTCAACCCAGTTCGATCGCCCAAATCAGCAGGGTGCCACTTCTAGTGCTACTAGTGGGCAACGCCCAAATAGATTTTATGCTCTCCAGTCCCAGCAAGATCAGGAAAATTCTCTTGATGTAGTTATTGGTATGTTATAGATCTTCCACTTTCATGTTTACACTTTGCTAGATCTAAGAGCTTCTTTTTCTTTTGTTACTTCTTATATTGAAGTAGATTTCAGAGTCAGTCCCAAAATTCTAGCAGAGCCCTTTTCAGTATCTACCCAGTGGGTAAAACCATCATAGCCCGGTGGGTATATAGGAACTGCCCAATTATGATATTTTAGAAGGTTACCTCAGCAGACTTAGTCGAATTAGAGATGACTAATTTTATGTCATTCTCGGCATGGATTGGCTTTATTCTTTCTATGCCACAGTTGACTGCAGAAATTGAATAGTCTAATTCCAGTTTCTGAATGAGCCTGTCCTAGAGTGGAGGGGTAGTACTTCAGCTTTCCGAGGTCAGCTTATTTCCTACCTTCTGGCATGAAAAATGATATCTAAAGGATGTATCTATCATCTTGTTCATGTTAAGGATTCTATTTTCGAGACTCCCAGTCTTGAATCGGTCCCTGTCGTGAGTGAATATTTAGATGTATTTCCCAAAGATCTTCCAGGAATTTCTCCTGAAAGGGAAATAGACTTTGACATTTATCTTTTTCTAAATACTCAGCCTATATCTATTCTGGCATATAGAATAGAACCAGCAGAACTCAAAAAAACTGAAAAGAGCAGTTGAAGAAACTCTTAGATAAGGGATTCATCAGACCTAGTGTGTCCCCGTGGGGCACACCAATCTTATTCGTGCACAAGAATGACGGTTCTCTCAGAATGTGCATTGATTACCATCAGCTTAATAAAGTAACGGTCAAGAACAAATATCCACTTCCTCAAATTGATGACTTTTTTGACTAACTTTAGGGTGGCAGCTATTTCTTTAAGATAGACCTCAGATCAGGCTATCATCAGCTTAGAGTCAGGGAATGTGATGTTTCAAAAATAGCTTTCCAAACTTAGTAAGGTCACTTCAAATTCCTTGTCATGTCCTTTGGTCTTAATAATGCCCCTACAGCTTTCATGGACTTGATGAACCGTGTGTTCAAGCAGTACTTGGACATATTCGCCATAGTCTTTATAGATGATATTCTTGTCTGTTTCTGCAGTGAACATGATCATGTAAACCATCTTAGAATCATACTTCAGACTCTTAGAGATCATCAACTCTTCACCAAATTCAGTAAGTGCAGATTTTGACTAAGGTCAATAGCATTACTTGATCATATCGTTTCTGGTGATGGCATTAGAGTAGATCCTCAAAAGACCGAAGCAGTAAGAAACTAGCCCAGTCCTATCTCTCCATCAGATATTAGGAGTTTCTTAGGTTTGGCTGACTATTACAGACGGTTTGTTAAGGGATTTTTTTCTATTGCATCCCCTATGTCCAGATTGACTCAGAAAAAAGTCAAGTTTCAGTGGTCGGATCCTTGTGAGAAGAGTTTTCATTAGTTGAAGACACAACTCACCTCAGCTCTAGTTTTGGCTCTTCCAGATGGTTTGGGTAGTTTATATTGTATTGTGATGCATCCAGAATAGGTTTGGGTTGTGTCCTTATGCATCATGATAAGGTCATAGCCTACTCCTCCAGACAACTTAAACCCTATGAGAAGAATTATCCTACTCATGATCTTGAGTTAGCAGCCGTAGTATTTTCCTTAAAGATTTGGAGGCATTATCTATACGGAGTTCATGTGGATGTGTTCACAGATCATATGATCCTTCAGTATGTCTTTTCTAAAAAATATCTCAATCTTTATCAGAGAAGGTGGTTAGAGCTCTTGAAAGATTAGACATGAGTGTCCTTTATCATCCAGGCAAGGCCAACGTAGTGGACGACGCTCTCAGTAGACTGTCCATAGGTTGTGTTGCTCATGTTGAGGACAGTAAGAAGAAGCTAGCTCAGGAAGTCCATCAGCTTGCTGATGTGTGAGCAATTGCTAACATATTTAAGACCTTTAACCTAGAATAATTGAGAGGTCTTAAGCAACTTTTGTCTTTTTTTGATGTGTTTATGTTGATTTTGCAGTATAAGCTAATAGAGTAGAGAACCAACAAGAATGGAGGCAAAGAAATTGAAATCTGGAGAAAGCAAAAGAGAAGTATGGCTGACGACATCTGTGATAAGTCGTCAGACCCATGACAGGCTATCACATTGCCCTCAAACGCAAATAGAGAGTTGGCATGAATTGAATACTGTGACGATATCTAGTGATAAGACGTCAAAAGTGTGATAAGTCATCCAGGATGTCGTCAGCCTTAACCAAAGAATGAAATTTTCTATAACGTTGTGACGGCATGTCATGATAAAACGTCAGAGTTGTGATAAGGTATCAGGATCACCGTTAACCTTAGGCAAAAATTCTCAAAATAGAAGAGGAGCTGACGACATCCATGATGCGCTGTCAGACTCTTGGTAGGACATCATTGTTGCCGTCAGCCTGAAACAGCAAAATCCAAACTTAAAGAGAATGTGAAGACGCCCGTGATAGGCCGTCAAACTCCTGATAGGCCGCCATGGTCGTCGTCATCTATTCTGAGGAAAATCTGTAACTTTAGTTTTATTTTCTTATTTAGGGTTAACTATTTAAAAGATTTGTTTTAGGGTTTTTGGGGATCGATTGACATATCCTACAAGATAGAAGATACAATTTTTTTCTCTCTCTCTCTAAGACCAATATTTTGGAGCTTTGCCTTGTGATTCAATTCAAAGTATACTTTCAATTTTCTTCATTATTATAAGTTTATCCTTTCAGTTATAAATTTAATTTGTATACTTGTTTCTTGCATCATGAGTGGCTAAACACCTGTAACCTGGATTATGGGATCTAGGGTTAGGTTATGATAAGGTGTTAAATACTCAAGATTTAATAGGTGTTAGAATTTTTTGGTAATTCTGAGATTATAATTTACGTTTGTTGGTTTCAAACAGTAGGCGTACCTACTTTGGTTTTCTTGAGTAAGAAATCATAAACTATAGGAAGTGAATTATCAACAGGGACTCGAAAAGGCTTCGTTTAATAATCAGCGCTGTAACAAGGTTGATTAACCTGAGGTGAAATCTGGAAAGTGTATAGCGATTCCCTAAGTCCGAGAGGATTAGGAAATTAGATGCTTGAATAGGTCGAGAGACATTTAGCATATCATCGATAAAAATAGCTTGTGGTCCTAACCACCGTAAGAGTCTTGAGTAAATTTTAGCATCTATCATGTACCGTAAGCCCCAGTGAACGTAATCCTGGTTATTTCATAAAATCTTGGTTACAAACATCAAATTCAAAGATACAATCAATTATCTGCAAAACTTAAACCCCATTTCAGGAAACAGTAAACTACTAGTGAAGTAAATTATAAACAACTTGAGTTCACACCTTTTTCCCTGTGGGATTCGACCTTAACCTAGTTGGGTTTTATATTGACAACGATCACTTACACCAATTCAAGAGTGTAATTTGAGCATTATAAAAAATAGCGCCGTTGCCGGGGAATATGGTTGTAAACTAAAAGTTTTCGTGCTCTAATTTACTGTTAGTTACATTTTTTAGATTTACGTTTATTTGTTTTTTTTTATTTGTAGGATCTTAATAGTGTACGCCAAGCACAGCTCAATTCATAACTCCAACGCATAACTAGGAATGGCAGAACAGTTGTTGCAGTACGAGTTTAATGATGACGATAATGGTATGGTCGGAGCAGGTACAATGGGTGCCATCACTCCTCCACCTTGGCACCTGGAGCAAAGTTCAACATTGCAAGTACGATGATCCAACTCCTGAACTTGAAAGGGTTATTTGGAGGCATTCCTGGTGATGACCCTAACCTGCATCTAGTGAATTTTGTCACCATTTACAAATCTTTTGATAACCCAGGAGTGAGCCATAACGCTATCTGATTGAGGCTATTCCCATTGTCTTTGTCTGGGGAGGCCACATTGTGACAGAATGAGCTGATGCCTGATTCTGTAACTAACTGGAGGTATTTAAAAGGAGCTTTCCTAGAAAGGTTCTTTCTGCCTTCTAGGAGGGTACAATTGAGGGATGAGATCTGCAACTTTAGACAGCTCCCGACTAAGGCCTTGTATGAAACTTGGAAGAGGTTCAAGAAGAAGCTGTCACAGTGTTCGAACCATAACATGACAGACATACATTTGATGTAGACTTTATATAGGGCTCTTAACTCTGTAACAAAGCGAATTGTATATAGCGCCACTGGTGGTTCATTTGTTGATCTGTCTTTTCAAGATGTGTTAGATATGCTGAATAGGATGACCAAATGGAGTCGGGCTTGGTACACCAGGGATTCTATGGTGGCAAGCCCCACTGTTTATGTTGGAATAACTACTGAACAAAGCAGGAGAGATGAGGAGTAGGATCAAGATATAGCCCATCTAAAGACTCAGATGGACTTGTTAACCAAGCACTTATTATCGGGGAAGACTGAGAAAGTAAAGGCCGTGACTTCTCAGGACCGAGTTGATGTTGAGCCTGAAAAAGAGGCTAATTATGTTAATAATCAGGGAGGTTTCTGATGTAATAGCCAAGGGAATCAAGGTCAAAACATTTATGACAAGACTGGTTACAGAGACAGGGAGCAAGGGAACTGGAGAAGCAAAAATGAAAGGAGTGGGTTATATGTTCTTCCTGGAAATTAGGAAGCTACTGCAACTAGCTCTGGAAAGATGTATATGGAGGACTTGATGGAAAAACTATTAGAGGGAGTTGAGTCTTCCAACTCAAGGGTAAATACTATGAAGAGTGAATTTTCTTCTCTGAGTCAGTTGGTTAGTTCACACTCAACTTCTATCAAGCAGTTGGAGCAGCAGATGAGCCAAATTTCTGCAGTGCTGAACCAGAGAAGAAGTAGTTCTGTATCTAGTAAAATGGTTCAGAATCTACAAACTGATGGATCATATCTGGCTATTACCACCAAGGAGTGGTAAGATCTTACCTGGCCCTTCTGTTGGCAAGTCTGTGAATAATGAGGTAGTTGTGGATAAACCAGAAAAAAGCAATCTCAGCTCTGTTGGTGCTTCATAGAAGGTGAGAGAGAAAAAAGAGGAAGTGGTGTTGAAAACTATCCCAAGAACACCACTTTCCTTTCCTCAACGATTGAGGAAAAAGGCTGATGATGCTAAATTCGGCAAATTTATGGCAATGCTTAAGCAATTGATAATAAATGTGCCTTTGATTGAGGCACTTGAGTAAATGCCAGGATATGCAAAATTTATAAAGGACCTTGTGATGAAGAAACAAGTGGTGAGCTGCAAATTGGAGGCAGATCTCCACGTTTATAGTGCTATCTCTATAAGGACCTTAATGCAGAAGAAGCCAGACCCAGGTGTAGTCACTATTTCCTGCACAATTGGAACTATGGAATTCACCAAGGAATTGTGTGATCTGGGAGCAAGCGTTAATTTGATGCCATTGTCTATTTATAGAAAGTTGGGTCTGGGGAATCCCACACCCACTAACATAAGACTGGTGATGGCAGATAGGTCAGTAAAGTGATCTACTGATATTCTGCATGATGTGTTGGTAAAGGTTTCCAGTTTCATATTCTCTACAGACTTCATCATTCTAGACTGTGAGGTGGACTTCGAGGTGCCCATAATCTTGGGTCAACTTTTTCTCACAACCGAAAGTATATTGATTGATTTGAGAGTGAATGAGCTCTTATTTAGGATGAACGATGAAGTAGCATGATTTGATGTGGGCAAATAAATGAAACAACATGGGGTAGTGAGTGTGTTCTCAGTACTTGATGTGTATTTTAAGGACGAACAGGATGTGCCCATAACTGAGCAACTTGTTATCGAACCTTTGGCTGCGGTCATCATGAATTATGATATTGAAGGCAATGGGGAGTGCGAGAAGACAGTTTTTGCCTTGACAAGTGTGGGTTCATATCCTTATGCTTCCAAAAAGTTGGACCTTGATTTGGCTAATCGAACAATGCCACCAACCAAGCCATCTATTGAAGAGCCTCCAGTATTAGAGTTGAAGGAGCTACTTGGGCATTTACGGTATGTGTTTTTCGGTAAAGGGAACATGATACCTTTTATTATTGCAGTTGATTTGGAAGAACAACAGGTGAATGCACTTATTTCAGTACTTCAGAAGCACAAGAGAGCAATAGGGTGGACCATCGCAGATATTATTAGTATTCCCCCGGGCATCTGCACACATAAAATTCAACTTGAGAAAGATAGTATTCTAACTATAGAACATCAATGCCGTCTTAAACCACCAATACAATAGGCGGTTAAGAAGTAGATTATTAAATGGTTGGATGCAAGAGTGATTTACCCTATTTCTGACAGAAAGTGGGTGAGCCCAGTCCAATACGTTCCCAAAAAGGGGGTATGACGGTGGTTGCTAATGAAAAGAATGAGTTGATTCCACCCAGGCCAGTAATTGGGTAGAGTTTGCGTGGACTACTGCAAGTTAAACTCTTGGACTCTGAAGGATCACTTCCCAATGCCTTTTATAGACCAAATGCTTGATCGATTAGCTGGTGGGGGGTGGTATTGCTTCTTAGATGGTTATTATAGATATAACCAAATCTATATTGCTCCTGAAGATTAGGAGAAGACGACATTCATAT
Source organism: Capsicum annuum (assembly GCF_002878395.1). Lineage (NCBI taxonomy): Eukaryota > Viridiplantae > Streptophyta > Magnoliopsida > Solanales > Solanaceae > Capsicum > Capsicum annuum. The sequence goes on from NW_025858245.1 coordinate 2,234,169, forward strand.
GTCTATATGGCACCTTTTCATTTAAGAGGATGCTATTTAGGCTATGCAATGCAACTGCAACTTTTCAATGGTGCATGATATCTATCTTCTTTGACATGGTGGAATACACCATAGAGGTATTCATGGATGATTTTTCTGTGGTGGGTGATTCATTTGAAATGTGTTTGGAAAATCTGAATGTGGCCTTGCAAAGATGTGTTGAATTCAACCTAGTGCTTAACTGGGAAAAATGTCATTTCATGGTAAGGGAAGGCATCATTTTTAGCCATAGAATTTCCAAAAATGGGATAGAAGTTGATCAAGCAAAAGTGGAGGTTATCAAGAAACTACCACCTCCCATTTCAGTGAAGACAGTGCGTAGTTTTCTTGGTCATGCAACTTTTATCAGAGATTCATAAAAGACTTCTCTAAGGTTGCAAATTCACTTTGCAAGCTTTTAGAGAAGGAAGTGAAATTTTTCTTTGATAATGAGTGCTTGAAGGCATTTGAGTGCCTTAAAAAGAAGCTTGTTAAAGCACCTATTCTTATTTCACCTGACTGGGCAAGACCATTTGAAATAATATGTGATGCAAGTGGTGTTACCCTGGGAGTTGCATTGGGACAAAAGAGGGACAAACTGTTTTATCCGATATATTACGCCAGCAAAGTACTGAATGGAGCATAAAAGAACTACACCATCATTGAATAGGAACTTTTAGCTATGGTATATTCTTTTGAAAAATTCAGAGCTTATCTACTCGGGACCAAAGTGGTGGTCCACACCGACCATGCTGCCTTGAGGTATTTGATGGCTAAGAAGGATGCAAAACCAAGGCTTATTAGATGGTTGTTACTGCTGCAAGAATTTGATTTTAAGATGAAAGATAGGAAAGATTGTGAAAACTAGGTTGCGGATCATCTATCTAGAATGGAAGGTGAACAGGAAGCCAGTGATGAAATAAAGATAAATTATGCATTTCCTGATGAGGAGATCCTGGAGGCTGCTATGGAAAAATTGCCTTGGTACGCGGATTATGCAAACTACGTTGTGAGTGAGTTCATCCCAGAAAATCTTTCTTTCCACCTAAGGAAGAAATTCTTGCATGATGTAACACATTACTTCTGGGATGAGCCTTACCTTTTTCGGTGATGCACAGATAATATCATATGGAAATGTGTACTGGAAGTAGATGTATTATGCATATTTGAAGCATGTCATGCCTCCCTAGTTGGGGGACACCATGTGGGTGACCAAAAAGCTAGGAAGGTGTTGCAGAGTGGCTATTATTGGCCAACCTTGTTTAAGGATGCCTACGAGTTTGTGTTGAAATGTGACCAATGTCAGAGGCAGGGCTCAATCTCTAAAATAAACGAGATGCCCTTGACTAAGATGCTTGAAGTGGAGTTGTTTGATGTCTGGGGCATTGATTTCATGGGTCCGTTTGTAAGCTCATGTGGGATGAAGTATATTTTGGTTGCTGTTGGCTATGTCTCTAAGTGGGTCAAAGCTGTGGACTTGGCTGATAACGAAGGAAAGAGGGTTTTTTCTTTTCTCAAAAAGAACATCTTCTCTCGCTTTGGAGTACTACGTACTATCATAAGCGATGGAGGGTATCATTTTTGCAACAAATTGTTTAGAGTAGATTTGTAAAAATATGGAGTGAAACAACACAAAGTGGCTACACTATACCACCCACAAACCAGTGGACAAGTGGAGGTGTCAAATCGTGAAGTTAAAGCCATCCTAGCCAAAACGGTGAATGCTAGCCAGAAAGACTGGTCTCAAAAGCTTGATGATGTATTGTTGGCTTACCGAATTGCTTTCAAGACACCCATTGGCATGTCACCATTTCAGCTGGTCTATGGAAAAGTTTTCCACTTGCCAATAGAGTAGGAACACAAGGCTTTATGGGCGTTCAAAAGGTTGAATTTGAATTGGAAGGAAGCAGCAGAGATTAGACTGGGACAACTGAATGAGATGGATGAATTCCGTCTCAGGGCTTATGAACGAGCAGATCTGTATAAAGAAATGATGAAAAAGTACCATGATTAGAGAATAGAGAAACGATAATTCAAAAAAGGGGACTTGATACTACTGTTTAATTCTAGACTCAAATTGTTCCTATGCAAGCTGAAATCTAAGTAGTCAGGCCCTTTTAAGGTTAGTCAAACCCACTCATCAGGAGTAGTAGAACTCAAAAATGAAGACGACAGTACCTTTAAGGTAAATGGACAATGGGTCAAGATTTATATTAGTCCGAAGGAATCTGTGAAAATCATCACCATTATCTGTCTCGATGAATTCTGAAGTAATCTAGATACCTGAGTCATGCCACGACGCTAAATCAGGCGCTGCATGGAAGGCAATATATGATCTCTGAGACCGATCTAGTCCAGGTATACTCTAACCCTTAATTTAACTTTTCTTTGATTTTAAGTTGAGGGTGTAGGGTAGTCTGTTGTTGTAATATAGTTGTGGTAACTAGGAGAAATACAAGCACAAAAAGCAGCTAACATATTTTTGATTGACTTTCGAACACCCCTCCAATGTCTTGTTTGATAAACTGTGTGGATTACATTTACTTGTGACCATTGTTAATCTTGTTGTGGTATTAGTTATAGCTGCTTGATGATCATTGCTGAACAATTGCATGAACTAGATAAGCAGTAGTCTGTGATCTACTTGTGTGCTAGGTGTGTGTGAGCTACTACTTGTTTTCCTCTGTATGCTAAAGCCAGAACTTTCCTGGTTGGTCTTGCCATGGTCATAAGATAGGAGTTAGGACAAAATCATAGGCCGTTGTTGATTAACCCCCTTTTTAGCCTAAATAGCCGTCCCTGTGTGCATAACTTCCCTTGATCCCTGTGTAGAGCCTAAATTGATAATTTCTTTTGTATGACACCTTTCACCTTCCCATTTATACCACAATGAACCTATTTTTCCCTGGCCTTCCATGGACATTGAGAACCTTAACCTAAGCAAACAGCCTAAGTTGAGGGTGGCAATAATAGGGGTGGATGGTGTAGAATGAGTATAAAGAAGGGTGGAATAAAGGAGAAAGAATAAAAGCTGGGTACTAAAAAATAAATATATATATATATATATATATATATATATAATAAGAGAGGGGGGGAAGGGTAGCACCCAACTTGAATATGGATGATCAAGAGAAGAGGAAAAGAGAAAGAGGATAATAAGTTAGCCCCAGGAAAGTAGTGTAGTGTCAAGGAGACGTAGTCAGTCTAAATGACCTTGAATATCATACCAGCCCCAAACCACATTATACGCCTAAAAGAAGTCCTATATTGATTCTAGCTGGTCTATCTGAAATCTTGGTAACAAAAATAAGGGCAAGCCTATGGTACTTGGCATACACTAACTGGAACTTCCTTTTGAGAGTGAGAGTCTTTTGGTGACCCCCACTTTTGTATTTTTGTATTCCTTATATGAGAAGAAGGGGATTTCTTTATTGTGAGGGAACACTGGTATCATTGCTAGCTACTCACTTGTTTATATAGTGAGGCATTGGTTTGTTAATGGTTATTGAGGCTAAAATTGATACCGTCGCTTCAGTCCTTTGTGTTATAGTATTATTTTTTTTCAATGATCAACACAGTTGGTATTAGTTGGTTTGGGATTGGAGGAATAACTTTGTATTGAGCTTAAATGGAAAATTGGCTACTGAATGTGCTATGTGTTCTCTTAGTTGGATTAAGTTGCTTGAGGACAAGAAATTGATTTAAGTTGAGGGTGTTAATGTGTGAGCAATTGCTAACACATTTAAGGACTTTAACTTAGAATAATTGTGAGGTCTTAAGCAACTTTGTCATTTTTGATGTGTTTATGTTGATTTTACAGTATAAGCTGATGGAGTAGAGAACCAACAAAAATGGAGGCAAAAAAATTAAAATCTCGAGAAAGCTGAAGAGAAGTATGGTTGACGTCATCTGTGATAAGTCGTCAGACCCATGACAGGCTATCACAGTTGTCATCAAACGTAACCACAGAGTTGGCATGAATTGAATACTGTGATGATATCTAGTGATAAGACGTTAAAAGTGTGATAAGTCATCAGGGATGTCGTCATCCTTAACCAAAGAATGAGATTTGCCATAACATTATGACGATATGTCGTGATAAGGTATCAGAGTTATGATAAGGTGTCAGGATCACCATCAACCTTAGACAAAAATTCTCAAAATGGAAGAGGAGCTGACGACATCCATGACGCACCGTCAGACTCCTGATAGGACATCATTGTCATCATTAGCCTGAGATAGCAAAAGCTAAACTTAAAGAGAATCTGACGACGCTGTGATAGGCCGTCAAACTCCTGGTAGGCAGTCACGGTTGCTGTCATCTATTCCAAGGAAAATCTGTAACTTAACTTTTATTTCCTTATTTAGGTTTAACTATTTAAAAGCTTTGTTTTAGGGTTTTTGTGGATCGATTGACATATCCCACAAGATAGAAGATATGATTTCTCTCTCTCTCTCTCTCTAAGACTAATATTTTAGAGCTTTACCTTGTGATTCAATTCAAAGTATACATTTTATTTTCTTCATCATTGTAAGTTAATCCTTTTAATTATGAATTCAATTTGCATACTTGTTTCTTGCATCATGAGTGGCTAAACACATGTAACCAGGATCATGGGATCTAGGGTTAGGACATGATAAGGTGTTAAATACTCAAGATTTAATAGGTGTTAGGATTTCTTGGTAATTTTGAGATTATAATTTACATCGGTTGGTTGCAAACAGTAGGCATTCCTACTTTGGTTTGCTTGAGAAAGAAATCATAAATAGTAGAAAGTGACTTATCAATAGGGACTCGGAAAGGCTTCATTTAATAATCAGCACTATAACAAGGTTGATTAACCTGAGGTAAAATCTAGATAGTGCATAACGATTCCCTAAGTCTGAGAGGATTAGGAAATTAGATGCTTAAATAGGTCGAGAGACATTTGAGCACATCATCGATAAAGATAGCTTGTGATCCTAACCACCATAAGAGTCTTGACTAAATTTTAGCATCTATCTTTTACCGTAAGCCCTAGTGAACATAATCCTGGTTATTTTATGAAATCTTGGTTAAAAACATCAAATTCAAAGTGACAATCAATTATCTGTAAAACTTAAACCCCATTTTAGGAAACAGTAAACTACCACTAAATTAAATTGTAAACAACTTGAGTTCACACCTTATTCCCTGTGGGATTCGACCCCAAGCTAGTTGGGTTTTATATTAAAAATGATCGCTTACACCCATTCAAGAGTGTAATTTAAGCATTATCACTTTCCAGACTAGGTGTTTGCTTAGTCGATACAGAGAAGGGTGATATATGGGTTCAGAGTAGTTTAAAATCATCTCTAGTTTTTGAGGTGCAAGAAAAGCAAGATAGTGATCCCAGTCTAGTCAAGTTGAAAGAGTAAGTCAAGGATCATAAGGTTGAGGTTTTCTCCCAAGGGGGAGATGGTGTATTGAGTTGTCACGGTCATTTATGTGTTCCAGGTGTAGATGACTTGAGGCAGTAAATTTTTGCAGAAGCGCATGATGTATGCTACTTTATTCATCTAGGAGCCATAAAGATGTATCGTGACTTACAGGATATCTATTGGTGGAGTGGGATGAAGAGAGATATGGAAAATTTTGTGGCTAAGTGCTATACATGTCAGCAGGTTAAGATAGAGTATCAGAAGCCTAGTGGGCGTATGCAAGAGTTCAATATTCGTACTTGGAAGTGGGAAGAAGTAAACATGGACTTCGTGATAGTTTTTCCTCATATTCGTCATCAGCATGGTTCATTTTGGGTCATTGTAGATAAGATGACCAAATCAACTTATTTCCTACCAGCCCATACCTCTTATTCAGCAAAGGATTACGCCAAACTCTACATCAGAGAGTTATTCAGATTGCACGGTGTTCCATTATCTATTATCTCAGATAGAGGTACCCAATTCACCTCTCATTTCTAAAAAGCATTCCAAAAGGATCTTGGTACCCAAGATCACCTCAGTACAACCTTCTATCCTTAGACAGATGGTCAAGTAGAAAGGACCATTCAGACTTTAGAAGATATGCTGAAAGCGTGTGCAATTGATTTCAAGTGTAGTTGGGATGACCACTTGCCTTTGATTGAGTTTGCATATAACATTAGCTATCATTCTAGTATTAAGATGGTTATATTTGAAGCTCTATGGTAGGAGGTACAGATCTTCAGTTGGTTGGTTCAAAGTTAATAAGGCCTCAATTATAGGGCCTAATTTAGTATTCGATGCCTTAGAAAAAGTCCAGTTGATTAGAGACAGACTCAGGGCTACTCAGAGCCGACAGAAGTCTTATACAAATGTGCATAGAAAGATATCGAGTTTGAGATTGGTTACTATGTTTATCTAAAGATCTCTCCCATGAAGGGAGTGAAGAGATTCATCAAGAAGGGAAAGCTCAGTCTCCGATATGTTGGTCCCTTCAAAATTCTTAGTCACTTCGGCAAAGTAGCTTATGAGCTTGAATTGCCTTCAGATCTAGCCTCAGTTCATCCAGTTTCCATGTCTCTTTTCTCAAGAAGTGCATAGGTGACCCAGTAGTTGTAGTACCTATTCAGAGCATAGATATTTAGAACAAACCCTCTTTTGAAGAGATTCCATTTGAAATTATTGACTATCAGACTCGCAGACTAAGGAACAAAAGAGTCCCTCTAGTCTAAGTCCTTTGGCGGAATCAGTCTATTGAAGAAGTTAATTGGGAAGAAGAAGCAAACATATGTACCAAGTATCCATACCTCTTCTCCTCTAATTCAGACTCAGCCCAAGGTAACAACTTTCCTTATGTCTTTCAGTTTCATGTTCAGATTTCAGTTACAACTTGGTGTCTAGTTCATATTCAGAATTCCATTATAAACTTGTTATCAATTATCATTGCATAGTCAGTCATGTATTCATATGTCAGTTCAATCATGTATTCATGTATCAGATATTCATGTTCAGTTTGATGAGAAACTCATCTTATTAGTGATTCAATCATGCAGTCATAAATCCGTTATTCATGCATCAGATATGCATATTCAGCATAATACATTTAAATTATTAGTTATATCAGTCATGAAATCATATTTCAATTGTACATGTTCAGCATGTACTTCAGTCTATCATTTCTCCCATCTCAGTCAGTTTTATTCAAGGAAGAATGTTCCCAAGGGGGAGATAATGTAATACCCCATACTTTTACCTGGCTTAAATTCATCCTGAATATATCAAAGACATGTTTTAAAGATTAATAAACTTTTGTATATGTGGAATTTTCAATATTTTAACTATTTGTTGTGTGGAAAATTCAATAAGCTTTCCATCGATACCAAATTCTCCCAAATCTAGCACTCGGGCGAAGAGTTAGAGCCTATTTAGTTAGACAGTGTCTCACTTGAGCCATCAGCGCATCGCAAAGCTATTTTAAATGAAAATTTTCAATTTCTAGTGTTGCTCCACGACAGTGGCACATCGCGCCAAAGAGCAAGTTCATAACTTTCCTTTTCCAGTGTTCCAAAGCTATACCAGTGCATCACGGTGAGATTCCAGGTTGCGTCCAAGGTGGCAACACGATTGTACTGCATCGTGCCACCATGTTTTTTTCCAGTTGTCACTTTCCAGAGACATGACAAGATAGCGCCGTGTTGCGCCAGGGGTCCAGATCGAGAAATTTTCACAAAAATTAAAAGACGCGTCCAGGGTTAAATGGGTCTTTTCCCATTAGCTTATTCCACCCAGATGTGGGATTTAAGCCCTGAAAACATCCTTAGCTACTTATTATTCAATTTTTTCCCAATATCAAGAATATTCTCTCTCAAAAAAACAAAACCCTAGCCCTTGAGAATTAAGGTCAATCTCAAGAGATCCATCCAAGAACTCCAAGAACCTTCAAGGTTTTCTTTTCTCAGGTATGCATAGTGTTCATTCATGGATTCCTTTCATCCATGAATCCCAAGAATCAAATTTTAAACTATGAATTATGATATTCATGATATGTGTAGATTATTTTCATGTGGTTGTTGTTGTTGTATGATTTCCAAGTTAAAATCTTTATGTGTTTTTATGAAAATATGTTAGCATGCAAGTTGAAAACAATGAATTTTAGTTGGTTATGATATGTTAATTTGATGATTATACCATGCCCTAAGTGATTCACCCTGAGTGTTCGACAAAATGCCTAAGAGACTAGATATTATCTAATATGACTCAACTGTGACTTAAGTGAAGGATTCATGTTTTACCCTTATGTTCAAATGACTCCCATGCTATTGATGTGCAATGTAGATATTTGTTGGAATGCTCATGATGTTAGAGTATGAACTTATGACATTGAGTATATGCATACCTACCATGCATAATATTATGATAACCATGTACTTTGTGAAATCCCCAACTTATTTTATTATGGATTGTTGATATTGGTCGTGTATTCAAGAATTTCATGCCTTGTCAGTTTTCTTCTATCGAGTCTTGGGGGTACTTGTACCTGACAATTTAGCCATGTGCCTAGAGCCAGTTTCACATTTTCATGATATCCTCAATCAAGCCATGTTCAGTAGAATTCAGTTAGTCATGTGACTCAAGAAAACTCAGTAAACTCAGTAAACTCAGTAATCCCAGTAATATCAGAAAGCTCAGTACTTCAGTAATCTCAGTAGTATTCCATAAGACAATGGAACTCATTAAACTCAGTCCAGTTTAGTTCAGTTCAGTTAATCAGGTTCAATGTCTATTCAGATGGAGTAGGATTTAGCACCAAGTGAACCCAAGGATGAGGAAACATACTGACAGTTGAGGGTGTAATCCTTAGAAGCAATCCTTGTATTCCAGAACTATATAGACAACATAGGTTGAGACATCAAAAATAACAGATGAGGGTTGATGAGGTGGATAAATACTATCAGATGAGGGTCCCACCATTCTCTTTACGGGACACTGTTAGATGAGGGTCACCCACAACTTATCTTTGCCAGTGGCGCGATATTGATACCCTTCCAATTGGGGTTACAGATTAGACCCCAACCTAGCTATATTGCTTTATTTGGGGCATGTTTGTTAGATAACTACCTTCCCACATTACAGTTTTGGACTCAGTCTTTGTAATAGAACTCAGACAGTTCTTCAGAATTTCAGGACTGTCAGATACAATCAACTCAGAATAGTACGGAACTTAGTTAGTTCCATTAGAACCTAGACTATCAGATACAATTTCTCAGCATTAGTTATATCAATTATCAGTGACTAATGTTATCAGTTATCAATGACTCAGTAGTTAGTACCATCACGAATTCAGTCACAGTCACTTATTCATGCATGTATTCTCACTTTCATGTTATACAGTCAGTTAGCATTGTTCATGCTTTTGATCTCTTTGTATTTAGCCTACCTCACATACATACTAGTACTGTAATGCCCCGCAAAATCCTCTTCCAGTCTGAGCCTTAGAGCGTATTGTAAAGCAAAAATTCGAGTCAAAATGTTTCAAAAATAACCTCGTACGTATGAAATACTTTTAATCATGTAGGAATATATTTGAGCATGAATTAAGATCATAGACGTGTCCCCGAACTTATGGACGAGTTGAAAACTTTCCAATCGTTAAAGTTTTAGTGACTGTCAAAATTTGGGTCAATTTCAATCGATCATAACTCATTTTATATGAATAACTGAGTGGATTTCTATATATCAAATAAAATATCTTTGAATTATATTTCCAACGATATAAATTTTGCCTAAATCTGATTTCAGAGCAAAGAGTTATGGCCATTTTACTCTAGCATGTCAAGCTGGAAAATGGTGACGACATTTCTGACGACCTTTTTGACGATGTCGTCACATTTTGATGACATTTCTGATGATGTACACAGCCTTGGGCAGAAAAAAAAGAATTGGACCCCTTTTATGATGACCATTAGTGATGGCCTATCACGGACCTGATGGTGTGTCACGGATGGCGTCAAGAACATTTTTTCTAGCAATTCAAGGGAACTTTTGCAAGGGTATTTTGGTCATTTCCCACTTTTTTTGAGCCTCTATAAATATGAGGAACCCTCATTCAAACCCTAATTTCTCCATTTCTCTTCCAATTCTCTAAAGAGAGAATATCTAGGTTTTCAATTCAAGAACCTTAATCCTCCAAAAATTCATCCATAAATCTTCAACCTTTCTTCAAGAATCAAGTTCCTCATAGTGTGGGCTTCAAGAATTTATTTATTTTAAGTGTGGATAAAGTTTCAAGCACTAAAGTTCATCCAATTTCAAAGGTTAAGGTATGTAGATGTTGATTCTTGTGTCCCTTTCATCCAAGAAGCTCATGAACCCTATTTAAAACTAAAAGTTTTTTATGTTTATGAGTTGTTAATGATTTGTATGAGTTGAAATGGATGTTTAATGTGTTGTTGAGTTTTGATTTATGTTTTTTTACAAAATTTTTGAGCTTTGACCCTAGTATGTGGAATTCATGTGATGTTTATGATAGACCCTTTTGAAGTTATTTTTTCATGTGATGTGTTCATGACTTTTTGGTGTAGAAATGGTTGAATAAGTGAAGAACGTTCCCCATAGGTTTGATAAAGAGATTAGGTAAATCATAAGTACTACTATAGTATGTTGAATAGGAAACCCCAAATTGTGAGCTAGTCCATGTATTCCTTAGTGAGTGAAATGTGCCAAGATAGCATAAAATCCCCAAGTAGGTGTAAAATCGGTCATGTCAAATGGTTGTTGAAAGACCCTAGTGAACAAGTTGAGATATAATGGTTGTAAATTCCTTGATTTTGTGCTCTTTGATATATGATAAGCTTTTAATACATGTCAAATGGTTAATAGTGACATGTTAGTAAGAAGTTTCCCCCAAATCAAGTGATATCCAAATACATGACAAGATCGATATAGGTATGAAGTACTTGATGTAAGATCTCGTTGAATGAGGTATAATCTAATAGCATGTCTTTCCTAGGCTAGTATATGATAGTGAACCAATATTGATGATCCTTAAAGGTTTGGATTGACCCTTAGGTGGTTGTGATGATGAATAGAGGTGTATGTCTCTTAAATGCTTAATGTGATGTCCTAAGGATTTTGAGAGGGAAAGTATGTTATGATGCCCAACTACTTGAAGTGATTCTTTAATGATTGTGATAATACATGAATGATTGTAATGATGAATTAATGCCTGTAATGATGAATAAATGATTGTACTGATGAATGGATGACCAAGATGATGCATGAATGATTTGTGATGAAGAATGATTATGTCTTACTTTTATGTTGTCGAGTCCTGGGGGTATTTATACCTAAAAATAGAGCTGTTGTCTAGAGCCCGTGTTAGTTTCTTAATAATTCCAATCGAGCTATGATTCTCAGAACTCAGTGAACTATAGAACTCTATATCCGCAGATAAGTGAAAAGTTTAATAAAGCTCAGTAATCTCAGTTATCTCTGTAATCTCTGTATCGCTAGTAATCTAGCCTCAGGCTTGTAATCAGCTCAGTTCTAATAGTATTCAAGTCATTCAATCCTAATCTCAGAAGTGATTCGAGTAATCTATTCAAGCTCTGTATCGTCAGTCAGATACCATGATTCAATATCTTTTCTGTCAGATACAGAACCACGTGATCTCAATGTAGCTCAGTCGGACCTTTTGAGTAATATGATCAGTGTTAGATTTAGTTCAGCCAGTGTTCAGTTGAGAATTTAGTTCTGAGTCTTTCAGTTAGGAGTAGAAACTAGCACCGAGCGAGCTCAAGGATGGGATCTCACCTACTAGTAGAGAGTGTGATTCTTAGAAGCAATCCTTGTGCTCCAGAACTAGGTCGCGAGCGTAGTTGGAGTCATCACACCTGTTAGTTGAGGGTGGATGAAAGACATCATACCTACTAGATGAGGTGGCTTGACTTGCTAGATGAGGTCTCCACCGTTCTCATTTGAGGACCTGCTAGATGAGGGTCACATAGAGTTGTCTTTACCAGTGGCGCGGTAATGACACCCTTCCAACTGGGGTATAGGTTGGACCCCACCTATGGTAGGTCGGGGCATGTCGGTTAAGTGACTACTTCCCATAATTTCAGTTTCAGATTCAGTCTCAATTTCAGAATCAGTCTTCTGAAATAGGACTGTCAGATACATTCATCTATCATTGTGAGGAACTCAGATAGTTCCATTGATTTATGGACCATCCCATCAGATAGACTTGGTCTCACATACAGTTATTTGATATCATATTCAAAGAAATGCCGTCAGACAGGCTTGATCACAGTATCAAATTTCTATTGAGTATTCTGGTTGTTAGATTCATATATAATCATATTTCTTATCATTGATAAAGCTTCTGAAATCATCTATTAGAAAGGTTGATCTCTAATCTTATCAGTTAAAAGCAGTAAGTCTAAGAATTCAGTCATTGATGTAAGCACAGCCAGATCCTCAGTTATTAGTATCAGATGAGTCAGTGATTCAGTATCTCAGTGTCAGTAGTGAGTTCAGTCTGCAGTAAAGTGGAATCTGAGTTTCACTATGTAGAGTGTCCATAATTGTGTTCATGTTCTGTGCATTCATGTATGTGTTCTCATGCGGAATTTTCATGATTATTCAGTTTAGATATTACGCATACATGAACCCTTGCATTAGCCTACCCCGTCTACATACTCGGTACATTTTTGTACTGGCACATTTGTGCTATGGTGTTTTATTTGACACCATAGGTTCAGAGGCACAAGATCTAGTTTATCCTCAGCAGTTTGGTCCCAGTCAGCAGCAGTAGCAGTGAGTCCTCTTCTTTTGAGGATGAGTCTCAGTTTACTACTACTGTTTCAGACTTTATTTATTTTCTGTTGACGAAGTTAGTTGGGGATATGTCCCATCAACTCCATAGTTCAGACAGTTAGAGGCTTTTCAGACGGATGTATTAGTATTCAGTTTTCAGCTTTGAGTATGTATAGATGTGTTGAACTTTATGTCAAGTTTCCGCATTTTTTCAGATATTATACAGTGTACAGGTACAGATATCAAAAAATGGTTAGCTTGTGGTCCTTCGGGTCCATAAGAACCGTGTGATGTATCGGATTGGGATCTGGGGGAGTTACAAGTACATTCAATTGTATTGACGCATTTGTGCTATGGTGTTTTATTCTATATCATAGGTTCAGAAGCATGAGCTCCAGAGCATCAGTAGCATTCTAGTTTCAGCAGTCAGAGTTAGCAGTGAGTCCTCATCCTTCGAGAACATGATCATTATTTTATTTCTTCATTACTTAGTGTATTTCATTAGTTGGAGTTAGTTGGGGATGTGTCCCATCAACTTCTTATTCAGACAGTTTAGAGGCTTTCAGAATACAGTGTTTTCAGAATAGATGTTTTCAGACATTGTTTCAGTTTTGGTATTGTCGTACCACATTATTCAGATATGGTTTTATCAGATTTTTATCAGTTTTGAACCTTATGGCATGTTTCATCCTACTATTTCTGCATTTATACAATATATTATGCAGTATTCAGGTACAGATATCAGTCATGGGTTAGCTTGTAGACCTTCGGGGTCATGAGCACCGTAGGCGTTACAATATCTTAATTCTTCTTCACAATAATTAGGCTTAAGTAGCTGCAGTACCTTGAGATAGCCTGTATTTGCATCCATTACCAAGAAGCTTGCGATTAGGAAAAGAAGATTAAGACAGTGATTTGGGATTTATACCTCTACCTTTTAGTCCCCGCATATCATCTTATCACTTGATCCTACCCTGACAAGTGTAACTAAGGCCATAGGGAGGGAAAACAAGGAAACACCCTGATATGATAACAAGTAAAGGGGTAAAATTTATCTTCTAGCTTACCCGGCAATTGATAAGACTTATTTTGTAGGGTTTGAATGCAGAATAACAGAATAATTAAGTTGATCATGAGTAATTTACACAGTTTAGAAGCCAGGGGGAACACAAACCTAGTGTTCGTTTCATATTGGTTACAACTCGAAAACACTCAAGAATTGGTTACTATTTATTATTGATCACAAAATCCCCCCATCTAGTTTCTATACTGCTCGTGGATTACATCAAGGCAAGAAACTATTAATGTTTTCCCTATGGTATCAACCTCAACCTTATTGGGTGATTATATTTTCAATTGACTGCATTACACTTCTAATTAAGGTGTAGTTTTGGGAGACATCACCATCCGACTGTGGGTGGAAAGCAGTACTAAGGCTCAACTTAGTTCCTAAACCTGAAAAGGAAGGGCAAAAGTGTGATGAGAATTAAGTACCATGATATGACATGATAGAAATAGGCACCCTATGCAACTTTACGATCTCTTAGAGGAACAACTTCGTATAATCCTCTGCCGAATAATTAGTCCTTGCTGGCAAGAAGTGAGCAGACTTAGTCATCCTATCAACGATGACCTAAGTAGAATCAAACTGATTCTGAGATCGAGGAAAATCGATAACAAAATCCATATTAATCACTTCCCACTTCTACAACCCTTTGGGACATAAGTACTCAACCTTCACTTGTTGACACACCATTCATTTTTCCAGAAAACTGTCCACATCTCGCTTCATATTGTTCCACCAATTAATCTTCTTAAGATCATGTTACATGTTCATCGAATAAGGATGAATGGGATAATGAGACTCATAAGCCTCAGCCAAGATCCTTTCTCGGAACCCATCTACATTGGGAACATATAATCTGCCTTGGTACCTCAAAATACCATCACCACCAATCTCAAAAGCTACAACCTTTTGCTGTCCCACATCTCCCTTTCTTTATTAAGGCAGGATCCAGTTCCTACTTCTCTTTTGTTTTAGCAACAAAGGATGACTTTACTACCTCTTGCATAAGCATACCACCATCCTTAGAGTCCAAGATATGAACTCCAAGGTTAGACAAATGGTGAATATCTTTCACCAACTCCCACTTATCCTCATCCACATGAGCTAGACCCCCATGGATAACATGCTAAGGGCATCAACAACTACATTAGCTTTACTTGGGTAGTAGCAGAGACTCATGTCGTAGTCTTTCAACAACTCAAGCCGCCTCCTCTGCTTGAGATTCAACTCCTTTTGGATGAAAACATATTGTATGCTCTTATGATAAGAACAAGTATCTACATGGACTCCATACAAATAGTGATGCAAAATATTCAATGCGAACACCACAACTAACAACTCCAAGTCATGAGTCTGATAATTTCTCTCATGAACTTTCAACTGCCTAGAAGTATAGTCCACCAACCTACCATGCTACATAAATACAAAACCAAGTTTCACACAGGATGAATTGTAATAAACCACAAATCCATCATTACACTCGAGCAGGGCCAAAATTGGAGCTGAAGTCAACTTATCTTTTAGGTTCTCAAAACTACCCTCATAAGCATCAGACCATAAGAACGTCACCTTCTTCAAGGTCAACTTAATCAGTGAGGCAACTATAGTTGAGAAACTCTTTACAAATATCCTATAGTAACAAGATAAACCCAAGAATCTCTAAATATCGGTTAAAGTGGTGGGCCTAGGCTACTTCTTAACCATTGCAACTTTTGGCGAATCCACCATGGTCCCTTCATTAGAAATGACATAACCCAGAAAACTAATAACTTTTAACCAAAACTAGCTCTTCACAAACTTAGCATACAAATGCTAATCTTTCCAGGTTTCCAACATGATACAGGGGTGATCGGCATGATCCGCCTTAATCTTAGAGTACACTAGAATACCATTAATGAATACTATGATGATCAAATCCAAGAACTAATGGAACACTTGATTCATGAGATCCATATATGCCGCCAACATTTGTTAGACCAAAAGACATGACTAGGAGCTCATAGTGACCATATCAGGTTTGAAAGTAAGTCTTAGGGATGTCCACCTCCTTAATCTTTAGCTGATGATAGACATACCTAAGATCAATCTTAGAGAAACATCTAGCACCCTAAAGATGCTCAAACAAATCATTAATGTGAGGAAGAGTGTATTATTTATCACCGTAACCTTAATCAACTAACGGTAATGGCTGCACATCTAAAGGGAACCATCCTTCTTACGCATAAACAAAATAGGAGAACCCTATGGAGACATACTAGGATGGATAAACCTATCTCAAGGAGGTCTCTGAACTGCTTCTTAAGCCCCTTCAACTCAGCCAGAGCCATTTTATAAGTAGGGATAGAGATAGGATGAGTGTCCAAAACAAGGTCAATCCCAAAATCAATTTCCCTAGCGGGAGGGAAACCATGATATCATCAGGAAAAACCTTAGAGAATTTATTAACCATGTAAATGGAATGTAAGAAAGGAATGTTTGAGTTAGAATCTTTAACCTAGACTAAATGATAAAGACATCCCTTAAAAATAAACTTTCGTGCTCTAAGAGATGATATGAATCTTTCCTTAGGAACTAGGGACCCCCTTCCCACTCAGTGACTGACTCATTAGAGAATTTAAATATGACCTTACGGGTTTGACAATCTAAGGAGGCATAATACGAGCGCAACTAATCCATCCCCAATATGAAATCAAAATCAACTATATCTAAGTCTATCAGATCTACCAGAGTTTCTCTTCCACCAACAGATACCACACAACTACTAGAGACTCTTCTAGCAACCACAGAATCACTCACTGGGGTAGAATTAAAAAATGATTAGGGATATACTTAGGAGAAACATAAACATATGCAACCACAATAGGGTCACATAAGAAAGAATAGACCTTAAATCAATCGTGCAATATAAATCATGAGAAAAGAGTTGTATCATACCAGTGACAACATCGACAGATACCTCAGAGTCCTGGTGGGTATCAAGTGCATACAAGCGATTTTGGCTAGTGCCGGTACCAGAAGAAGAAGTAGCACCCTTTGGTGCAGGAGCTGATAAAGTGGCAATAGGAATCTTATTTACCCTAAAAACAACCTTAGAAGGACAATCTCTCTGCAAATGACTAATCTAACCATATTTAAAACACTTGTTCCTCCTCTCTTCATAAAAACCATGGTGGACCTACCTGCAGAATCTATAAAGAGGATATGATAGAGCTGACTGAGCCCCACCAGCCTGAGATTGGTAACCCTTTTCCCTAAACCCATTATCATTCTATGAACAATAATTACCCAATGGCTTCGAATAAGGAGCACTAGCCGTAGAGTAAGAACCAAAACTGCCCCACTTCTTCTTAGACCACTTTTCACCATCTCTATCACTCTGTTGCTGACTTTTACCCTAATTAGAAAATCTAAACTTCTTACTCTGCCTTTCTCCAATCTCTACTTACTTCTTCTTCTCTTCCTTAATTTAATGTATATACACAACCAATCTGAAAATATCCATATCTTTGTTCAACAAGGAAACCTTACTCTATGAAATTAAATCACGGGACAACCCAGAAGAAAATTTCCTTATTCTATCCCTCATGCTAGAAACTAACTCTGCAACATACTGGGACAACTGGTGGAATTTAAAATCATTCTCCTTTACCGTCATTTTGCCTTGCTTCAGATTAAGAAACCCTTCTGCTTTCATCTTTCTCAACTCCTGAGAAAAGAATTGGTCTAGCAAAGCACTAGAGAAATTATCCCATAGTGCATATTCGGTATCATTTTCCCTAGACTATTCCCATTCCTTATACCATTGGTATGCTACATTCTTTAGTTAATAAACAATGAATTCTATAGACTTAACATCTAAAGCATGTATAACTCAGAATATCTTCTCCATCTCACCTATAAAAGCTTGAGAATCCTCCTTAACCTCAACATCAGTAAAAGTTGGAGGACTCGGCCTCAGAAAATAGCCAATCCTTATAGACTCAGAAGATGGAGTAACAGGAGCTACATGCTCAAATTAAGAAGATACTAACCAAAATAACCTATGAATAAATTAACAAAATTCTACATTAAACACATCATCCCGAGGAGCTCGAGGAGGACTAGAGGGGACTAGTGGAACTCCAGAAAGACAATCAGTAATTGGACCCTTAGACCAAGTCTGTACCATATAAGTAGGGCGTGCCCAATCAATATTGTCCTTAAGTGGGATAATAGAGTTTACATGAACTTGAGATAATCTAAGAGGGATGATCTAAAAAGAGAACAAATGAGAATTAGAGGAGATTTCAAGACCTTACACTCTATAGCCTAAGAATAGATCTCAAAAAGGGAAACATTCCTAAATGCCTCATAGACTCTTCCTTATAAGTGTGGAACACTATACACCCATAAAAGAGACTCTACTTGACACAAATTTGTTGGACACCCAATGATACAAAACCTAGGCTCTGATACCACCTGTCATGACCCAAACTAGGCCTATTCATAATGGGTATCTCAAGTCCAACAACGGCACTAGACGTCTCTCAACACCTAAATCATAGACCTTCTTACACCCATGTCAGATGAATTCCCAACATATAACAAGATAAGAGAACTTTAAATTAAAGATATTATGATATGTGTTTAACTAAACAAACCAAAAATGAAACCACCCAAAGTTCACAGTAGTCCAACAAAGTCTCTACTAAATTAAATATTAATAAAGTTTTGGGGCATGCCTCGACTTTAGCCAAAAAGAGTATCCAATAGTCTATAACTCAAAAAAATAAAAAAAATAGATCCTTTTGAAGCATGGAAGATCACCACTGCAAGTCCACGCTCGATCAATTTATAATCACTAAGCAGGAGAAGTAGATGTATGGCCAAATCCAATATTGCATGGGGATACAGCGTCCGAAGATGGTTAGCGGGGTGAACACTAGTATTTAATTTAAGGATAAAGATAAAATAATGCCATGATCAATAATTTCAAATGATTCAAATCCAGTGCACATAATCAAATGCATATATGTATACTTATAACACGCTGGGATAGAGAACAAGGCTTAACATGCACTTTAAAACTTTAACCTGGATTGTGTAGGTCAACCATAATATAATAGTACCTACGGGAGATATGAGCCCTTGCTCTCACCCTCTGGTCGGGTCCCAGTGTAAGTAACCAGACGAACTTGAGAAAGATCATTTATATATGTACGGGAGACTCGAACCCTCCAATCATATACTAAGGTTACTTAAGCACCCGATCATGAAATATGATATGGGGGACTTAAATGCTACAATAATAATAACAATAAAGTAGACTCGAACCACCTTATCACAAATAAGGGGACTCAAACCCTCAAGACATAACTACTCCCGTACCAGCTTACGTGATTTCTAGTATTGGTCACTTAGATATCCACTTTTATAACTCACCTACACAACCCTCATTTAAATCACAATTAAAACATTTATCACATATTACCATTCATTGAACCATATTTCATATTAAGGCATATATTATTGGTATTGACATACCAACTACACTTGTAAGGTAACAACAACATGGCCAAACTATTACATTACTTAGGGAATTCACAACCCTTTCATTCAATTAGGCCATAACTTGTGAAAACACAATTATATAAGGTTTAATTCAATATCATGATTCTATAGTCCAAGAGAATTTTAATTCCCACATTCCTCATAACAAAATCAATTTTACAATTTGGGGTTGAGGTCATAACCACTTCAAAAATCATAAATTTAGGGAAAATTACTATTCCCTAGTTCATTCACCATACGCATACACCCATATGTTCAAAACCATATTTAAATAATGAATAATCATAATTAAACAATAGGAAAACATTGTTCAACAATAAGAATTCAAAACCCACAACCCTTGTTTCTAAAACAAAAATAATTTCATGTGAACAACACTTTAATACATATGTTTTTAACAAATTAAAAATGAGGGAAGAGTCGCATGCCTTAAATACCAAGATATTTGGAGAGAAATTAACCCTTGAGCCCTTAGATAACCAACTTGATAAAACCCTAGCTTGACTTGCTTGAGGGAATTTAGAGAGCCTTTGGGAGTGTTCGAGAAGTTAATTGATTTATCTCTGAGTGCTAATGAATTCCTAATAAGGTTATAAGACGTGGGTTTCAATTTAGGTAAGAGGGAAAATGTATAGGATGCCCTTAACTTAAATGCTAAAAAAGTACCACCTTTGACTACTAGTCAACCCTTGACTCGTAGCTACTCCTTACGACTTATCACCACCATGAGTGATAACCATAGAAGTACCACTAAGGTACCCCAAAAATTTATCCTTATGACCGAATGAAACCACTCATAATAGGACCCTACAACTCATAGGGTCCAATCATAATCAACACAAAACCCAAATTGGGACTTACACTGGACACCCTACAATTACATCTACTGACTCATGATATATCCTTATAGCTCTTAGTGAGCCACTCATACTCAAAGTAGAACTTAGCCACTTACACTCTGATTTGGTTTTGATTTGGTCCCTATGACCCATAACGACACCTTACGACTCGTAGGGTGAGTCGTTACCAAGGGAGTGAGCTAAAAGCTCAAGAAAATTTCAAGGGAAAAAATCTAGGGTGTTTCAATTAGTGATAGTGGATATCACTTCTAAAATCATCTATTTATATCCCTACTTAAAAATATAGGGCAAAATAAAAGGTGGAAATACCTTACCATCCACAGATGAGTTGGAAGATTGAGGTCTTCAATTATGAGATTAAGTCTATATTAGTAAAGATTGTAAATGCCAAGTAGACTACTTCATTGAAAGCTAGATGATGTACTTTTATCTTACCGTACAAATTTTAAAACCCCTATAAGTGCTTTCTATATTAGCTTGTGTATGGAAAGGCATGCCATTTGCTGATCAAACTTGAGCACAAGGCATTATGAGCATTGTAAAAGTTAAATTTTAAGTGGAGTGATGTTGCAAACTTGAGGATGAGTGAGATGAATGAGTTAGCTGAATTGCCTCTCTGTGCTTATGAGAGTTCTGCCTTGTATAAGGAGAAGATGAAGTTTTACCATACCAAGAATATTGAGAAAAAGGTATTTTAGCCTGGTGATATGGCCTTATTGTATAATTTAAGACATTGCTTATTTCCTGGCAAGTTGAAGTCTTGGTGGTCTAGACCGTTCACCATGGTTAGAGTATTTCCAAATGGTGTAATTGAGATGAAATGCAAATGTAATGCTCCATTTAAAGTGAACGGACATTATGTCAAGCATTACATGGTCCATATAGAGGAATTAAAAATATGCGATGATGATTTTCTTGGTGAAGGCTGAGTAGCCAAGGAAGTTGAGTCATGCCATGATATTATATTAGGAACTGCATGAGAGGTAACCCATGTGCTTGATTTGTAAAGTTTGAGTACCCAATATTTCCACATCATGCTGTGATGTTAAATCAAGTGTTGCATGGGAGGCAAGACATGTTTTGTACTTATTACATTCTAAGATAATTTGTATGTTCATTATGTAAGGCTGAAAGATATAGGAAAGAATAGAAAAAATTTTGGTGCCTAGATCCCCACGAGGGACCCTACATGTCATAGGGACTCCTTACAATTCATCACTAGACCTTTCAAGAGAAGCCCAGGTGAAATCACCCAGGTATGTAGTCTCCATAGTCATGGCGACTTTCAAAATAAGTCATTTTCACTATCAATGAATCATCGCCTTGAGTTATCATGACTGGAGACTCATGTAAGGATTAATTCTAAATGGAAGGAGACAACAACTTATAGCCACTGATTATGAGTCATTGCCAGAAGTCTTCGTTAGGGACAAAATCACAGACCCTAAGGGGATGACCCGACCTGAATTAGGCAAAATAAAAAGGGAAATTAAATTCCCAAACATTTTCTTTTCTATTTTTGAAATAGTATAACTCCCTCCATCCCATAATCGATACTACTGTCATTAATACAGACCCAATCATCATTAATCATTCTATCTAAATTCCTCACAACTCCTAAAAGACTCCAAAAAAATCAGCTCTCCCACTCTCAAGGAAAAGACTAAGTAGTAACTATCCAAGCATTCTTTCTCTACTCAAAGTAAGTTCTCAACTCTTGCTGCTAATTTCAAATTCATACTTGTTTTACTATGAAAATTTTCTTAGGATTCTATGTTAATAACTTGCCTAGGGTTACATTTGATGTTAAGGTTCTTAAGAATTAAAAATTATTAAAAAATGAGTAGGACTTAATTTAGATAAAAATTTAAAGTATAAAATATATGTGAAAAATTGAGAGGGGAAGTCTAAGTACCCTCGGTGAATCAATTGAACATAGTGTATCCCTAACTTTTCATATTGGTAGTCATGATGGGCCATACTCTGACTTATAAGGTAACCGAATAAGTTGTTAGGTGACTCTTAGCCATTGCTAACATGGAGTAGGTAGGGGTGAAACTTTTGTGGTTACACTATGACTTACCCTACTAGTCATTTTGTTACTATATGACTTATTGTTACTAGGCATATTTAGATCCTGAGATAGTATATCATGGTCAGATAATGAGTCACTTAACGAGTCATCAAGTGACCCAAAGACTCCTTAGGTGGTCTCATAGGGCTTTCAATCCCCAAGCCTTAGCATTACATCCCACCTTACGATTGTGGTAGCGAGTCATATACTCTGGCTGTGAGTTGTTGCCTGACTCATAGGGTGCCCATCCATAGTGAAATTTTTTAGTTTTTCTTTGCTTTTTTTACCTTTTCCTAGTGTTAACTAATGTCTATATTCCCTCAGGTACAATGGAACCCATGAATGACTTAGAAAAGGGCACCAAGCAGACCCTAATAAAACAAGCTCATCCCATTAGTTGTCAACTTAGGGATAAGCCCACTGATGGAAAGTCTAGTGGGTTTGTAGAGGAATATCCCATCTCAGAACAAATGAAACCACAGAAAAGCTTACCTCGGGGTCAGAAGGCTAAGCCTAAGATGAATAATCCAAGCCAGTCAATACTATACTCCCCTTCATAGTCTAAAAATAGTGAGGAATAAAAGTCTGAGTTAGGCCTTGAAGAGGGTAAAGACAAGGAGAAAGATGCCTCCAAGAGCACCAACAATGCTGTATCTAGTAGCGAATCTGACAATTGAGGTTATAAGTTAAGTTCAAAGGTTGCAGATGGTTATGAGTAAGAAGATTTGACTTAGAGTGCCCTAGTAGAGATTTCTTCTCTGCCACCAATCTATCCTACTCTATAGCTTGAGCCTCTCCTGGTGCACATCATTAATTGATGGGGGTTACCATGAGATATAGGAACTTTATGATCAGGACAGTGTCTTGTCCCTAGCATAAGGAAGCCTAAGAAGGGGTTCTATATTGAACCAAAGTTGAGCACCAAAGGCATGCCTGATATGCCTGATTTTGAGGCCTGATTTAAGAAGTACCACTATGAGTGGATGACAAGAACCATAGGTAACTACAACCCAACACTAGTTTGGGGGATTTATGTTGCATACCAAATAGAGCTAGGGGTGTTCATGGATCTGTTTGGATCAATTATTGGTCAAAATCATAATTAAACTAACTAAGTTGGTTTTTAAAATTTCAAAAAGCAAACCAAAGCAACACCAAAAAAATAACCGTCAGTTTGGTTATTGCTGATTTAGTTTGGTTTGGTTTAGATTTTTTAGTTTATAACTTTAGCTAATGATAAAATTTGAAATTTTTAAAAAATCAAATCCAATCAAACACATGAGATGTCAACCGAGGGTTGTGCCTCAACCTTGATGTCAATTTACGATTATCTATTGACAAAGCCAAAAATGACACCATATGCACACTTCTGCAAAAAATATTGATAAACTACATATAACAGAATGATATATTAAACCCCCCAAAAGGTGAACAAATAATTCTTTTTACTCAATAAGGACTAGAAAGAAAGTTCATAACTAGTGATTATCTATAGTCTAATGAAACTCACCTATAAAATCCCATAGACAACAAGATAATTTTCACAATTAGTATCATTTATCATTCAAAGTGGAAAAATCATGTAGAATCTCATAACGTACTATCAACTAGATTGAGACATATGACTAAAAGTTCTACGGCTAAAGTTAAATTCATGATTAAATTTAAAATGTAACAAATAATTATATTTTATTCATAAATAATTTTTATATATATAAATGTATATATATTTTTACACCTCGGGTGTTTTGTCCTTGAAAATTTTTGAAGTTTTATCCTCTCTGTCTTGACTATAACTTTCCTAGCAAGTCGTAGGGAGTCTTAATGGGTCATAGGGACTCGGTCGTAACTTAATTAGAACAAGTGGTTTAGTATTCTTCTCTGAGTATGAGTGGGTCATAGCTAATCATAAAGACCTCTTACGAGGCGTAAGGACCAAGTTATAGGGTGTCCAAAAAGTTTGGCCCAAGTAACTGTCCTTATTAGAACTTAAGGGCATGAGTCGTAAAGACTCATGATGAGTCGTTCTATCCCAATCGTAGGGTGTCCAGTGTGTCATCCCAAATTGTTTTTTTCTTGAGTATAATAAGTTGTTATGAGTTGTTAAGTGTGGTTACGAGTCGATGGTATGAATCATAGATAAACCTATATGGGGCCTTTGTAGTTCTGTCTTGACTACAACTCCTTGTGATGAGGCATAATATATCTTTATGAGTCGTATAGAGACCCATAATTAGTGATGACCAAATATCAATTTTAAAATTAAGGGAACTTTGGACAATTCCCTTGCAAGGGTTATATTTCATCCTTAACATACTAAAACACTTCCAAAAGCTCTCTCAAATTCTCTCAACCAACCATACCTTGGGTTTCAAGGAAGTAGGTCATCTAAGGCTCAAGGGTTGAAATCCTTCCGTAAAACTTGGTATTTCGGGCATGTTACTCTTCCATCATTATTAATTTGTTAAAAGAAAGTATTTTAAAGTATTGTTCATGAGATATTTTTGTTGATTTCGAATCAAAGTTGGGGATTTTGAATGTTTGTTGTTGAACAATGTTTTCCCATGATTTACATATGATTATTCATGCTTTAAATATGGTTTTGAACTTGTGGGTGCATCGAACTGGAGAATTGTGATTTTCCCAAACTTGTGACTTTTGAAGTGGTTATGACCCTAACCTCATATTGTGAAATTAGTTTTTAATTATGAGAAATATGAGAATTTTATCTACTCTTGAACTATTGCATTATCATTTTGAATTGAACCTTATGGGATTGTGTAATTCCATAAGCTAATGTAAAATTAAACCAAAAGGGTTATGAATTCCCCTAAGTGAAGATACTTGGTTTGGCATATTGATGTTACATTGCATGTGTAGTTGGTATACCAATATTTTATGCCTAAGTGTGTATTGTGGTTCAATGAATAAGATTGTATGATAAATATTTTTAATTATGCTTTAATGAGGGTTGTGTAGCTGAGTTATGAAAGTGGTTGTCCTGAGGGACCCATACTAGAAATCAAAGTTGCCGATCTAGAGGTCTATATGACTAGGTGGTTCGAGTACCCCTTATTAATATCATTAGATTAGGAGGTTTAAGGCCCCTACATCTTATTACATAATTTGGTGCTCGTGTCACCTTGATATGTATAGAGGTTTGAGTCCCCTATAGTGTATATGCTTACCCTCTGGATTGTGCGGCCACACACACTGGGGCCCTACCAGCTGTGGGAGAGTTGGGCCCATATAGACTGTGGGTGCCTTTATATGTTATGACAATTGAGCTACACAATCTAGGCTAATGTTTTAAAGCACATGTTAAGCCCTGTTCCCTATTCTGTCATATGATCTATATATGTTTATGCATTTAATTATGTGCATTGGTTTTGAATGACTTTGAACAGTTGATCATGACATTATGTTATCCTTATCACTGAGTTACATGCTAGTGTTCACCCCACTAACCATCTCCAGATGTTGTATCCTCAGGCGATAGAGGCACCAAAGCTACTTCTAATTTTCTTGCACAAAGTTAGGTTGGTTGGCTTGGTTCATTGGTTCATTGTGTTATGGTAAAGTGGTGAGCTTTCATTCTCCAAAAGGCTTAAGCATTTCACCAGTTTTTATTCTTAGATTTGAGTTGGTAGTTACTTCATTATAATTAACATTATAAATTCATTCTCATTGTAATCAATCAAAATTAGGGACATGTCTCGACCAAGAGTAGTTTTTGGTTCTTATGTTAGAAGGCTTTACAGGATTACTGTTGACTTGGGTAATGTTGGTTGGCTGTTTTGGCTGGTCGTTGGTTATGGATCATAGAAGTATCTTATATTATAAAAATTTATCTTGTTATATGTTTGAAATTCATTAGATAACAAGGATTACGTGTTCTTTGGTTAGGTAAAATAGGGGTGGTCTCTGGTCCATGGGGGACTTGAGATGCCCACCAAAGCCAGGCCGTAGTTTGGGTTGTGAAAAAGATGATATTAGAGCATAGTTTTTGTGTCATTGGGTGTCTAACAAAGTCGTGTCAAGTAGGGTCTTATTTATGGGTATGTAGCATGCCACACGTATAAGGGAGAGACTTTGAGACATTTAGGAATATTTTCCTTTATTGTTGTTATATTTTTGAGACATAAAGTCTAAGGTCTTGATTCTTCTCTAATTCTCATATGTTTACTTTTTAGATCATGCCTTCCAGAAGATCTGATGCTCATGGAAATCCATCTATCTCATATGAGGACAATGTGGATCGAGCTAGTCCAACTCTAGGAGTTCAGATCTATTCTAGGGTTGTTGCTTCTTAATGCCTTAATGAAACTCCACCGCTTCCTTCTATCCCTCCTCAGGCACCCCAGGTTGGCGTGTCTAATGCTGAGTTTTGCTAGTCAATTCATTTGCTTACCAGTTGGTGGCCTTCAAGAATAAGTATGTTACTTCTGTTGCTCTATCATCTAAGGCCACTAGGGTTGGCCAATTTATGAGGTTGAGCCCTCCTACTTTTATTGGCTCTAAAGTAGAGAAAGATTCTAAATATTTTATTAATGAGATAGAAAAGATCTTCTGTGTGATATATGCTATTGATGTGGAGGGTGAAGAGTTCGCTGCTTATCAATTGAATGATCTAGCATAACAATGGTATAAAGAGTGGGACCAGTCTAGGAGTAACGATGCTGAGTCTGCTTTATGGGATGATTTCTCTAGCCTTTTCCTTAATCGCTTCTTACCTTAGGTGTTGAGGGAGGCAAATGTCGAGGAATTTATGAACTTGAATCAAGGAAGGATAATAGTAAAAGAGTATGCCTTGAAGTTTTATCAGCTGTTGTATTATGCTCCTAAATTAGTGTCTATCATAAGGGCTAGAATGAGGAATTTTACATCTGGGTTGTACTGTGAGTAGATATTGGAGAGAAAAGTTTCCTTGTTGAACAAGGACATGGACATCTTTAGACTTGTGGTGTAAATAAAACTAGTAGACAAAGAAAAAAGAAACAAGTAGAGATAAGTGAAAGGTAGAATAAGAAGTTTTGCTATTCAGATCTAGGTGGAGTTCGGCAACAAAGTGGTAGAGATGGTGAAAAATGGTCTAAAAAATGTGGGGCAATTCTGGTCCCTACTCTATGGTTAGTGCTCCTTATCCAAAGTCATTGAGTGATCATCATTCTTAGTATAATAGTGGGTTTAGAGCACCAGGAGCCCAACCTCAGGCTTGTGGGGCTCGTTCAGCTCCATCGTATCCTCTTTGTAGATACTATGGAATTTATGAAGAGGGAGGAACAAGTGTGTTAAATATGGTCAGATTGGTCATATACAGAGAGATTGTCCTTCTAAGTTGCTTCTGATAAAAATAAGATTCCTGTTGCTACTTTATCAGCTCTTGTGCCAAAGGGTGCTACTTCTACTTCTGGCTTCGACACTCGTCAAAACCATCTGTACAATCTTGCCACTTTCTAAGATTCCCAGGCATCTCCAAATGTTGTTACTATTATACTCAAACTTTTCTCTTGTGATTTATATTATCTACTTGATCCTAGGTCTACCCTCTTTTATATGACCCCTTATATTGTACTTCATTTTTGTTTTGGTCCTAAGTGTATTTTGGATCTTTTTTCTATATCCACCCCTGTGGGTGACTCTATTATGGCTAAAAGGGTGTACAGGGGTTGTGCGATGTCAGTTCATGGTAGGGCGACCTTGGTGGATCTAATAGAGTTTGACATGTTAAGTTTTGATATGATTTTAGGGATGGAATAGTTGCATTCATGCTACGCATCTCTTAATTGTCGGATTCGAAGGTTTAGTTTCCACTTTTCTAATGAGTTGGTTATCGAATGGAAAGGTAGTTCCCTATTATTTAAGGGAAGGTTTATTTCGAATCTTAGAGCCTAAAAATTTATTTTTGAAGGATGCCTCTATCACTTAGTGCATGTTAAGGATTCTAGATCTGAAGGTCCTTCTTTGCAGACTATCCCTGTGGTTTGTGAATTCCCTGAGGTATTTCATGATGGTTTTCTTTGTGTAACTCCGGATAGGGGAATTGATTTTGGGATTGATCTTTTTTTGGACATTCATCCTATCTCTATCCCTCCTTATAGGATGGCTCCAACTGAGTTGAAGGAACTCAAAGAGTAGGTGAAAGATCTTCTAGATAAGGGTTTTATTCACTCTTGTATGTCTTCGAGTGGTGATCCCATGATCTTTGTGCATAAGAAGGTTGGTTCCCTTCAAATATATATTGGTTACCGCCAATTGAATAAAGTAAATACAAAGAATAAGTATACCCTTCCGAGGATTGATGATATCTTCAATTATCTTTAGTTCTCTAAGTTTTTTTTACCAAGATTAATCTTTTGTCTGGGTACCATCAATTGAAGATTAGGGAGGTGATATCCTTAGGAATGCCTTCCAAACCTGGTATGGTCATTTTGAGTTTTTGGTGATGTCCTTTGGTTTGACCAATGCCCCGATAACATTTATGGATCTTATGAATTAGGTTTTCCACTAGTTCTTAGATTTGTTCATGATTGTCTTTATTGATGTTATTTTGGTGTATCCCAAGAGTGGGGCGGATCATGCCTATCACCTCTGCCTTATGTTGCAAACCTTGGAGCAACGATTATATGTGAAGTTCTCAAGTGTGAGTTCTAGTTAAATATTATGAATTATTTGGATTATGTTGTTTCTAGTGATGGGATCATAGTAGATCAATAGAAGGTTATGGTGGTTAAGAAGTGGCCTAAACCCACAACTCTATCTAACATTCAGAGCTTCTTGGGTTTAGCTGGCTATTATAGAAGGTTTGTAGAGTGTTTCTCTTCTATTGCTGCCCTATTGACTAAGTTGACTTAGGAAAAGGTGAAATTTTTATGGTCTGATGCTCACGAGGGTAGCTTTGAGAAGTTAAAGGATAAGTTGACTTTACCTCTAGTCTTGACTCTGTCGGAGGGCACTGATGGTTTTGTTGTCTATTGTGATGTGTCTAGGTAGGGTTGGTTGTGTGTTGATGCATTATGGCAAGATAGTTGCTTATGCCTATAGATAGTTAAATGTCCATGAGAAGAATTATCCAACATATGATTTGAAATTATTAGCTGTGGTGTTTGCAGTGAGGATCTGACAACATTATTTGTATGGGTTCATGTTAATAGTTATTCTAATCATAAGAGCCTGCAATACGTGTTCACTCAGAAGGAGCTAAATCTCTAGAAAATGAGATGGCTTGAGTTGCTTAAGGACTATGACATCAGTCTCCACTATCATCCAGGTAAAGCTGATGGGGTTGCTGATGCTCTTTGCAGGTTGTCCATGGGAGCTTATCTCATGTGCATGAAGGAAGGGGGATTTGGTGAAGGATAGTCACCGTTTGGCTTATCTTGGAGTCTGTCTCTTGGATTTCAAGGATGGTGGTGTGATTGTTTAAGAGGTGGCAAGGTTATCTCTTGGTGCTGATGTGAAAGAGAAGTAAATATTGGATCCTTTCTTGATGCAAATTAAGGAGGATATAGGTAAGTAGAAGGTTATGATTTTTGAGATTGGTGGTGATAGTATCTTAAGATACCAAGGAAGATTATGTGTTCCCAATATTGATAGGTTGTGATGAAGAATTTTTTCCAAACTTCATGAGTCGCATTATACTATTCATCCTAGTTCAATGAAAATGTATGTTGATCTTAACGAGATTTATTGGTGGAATAACATGAAGCAGGATGTGGACGATTTTATGGCTAAGAGCACGGTATATCAGCAAGTGAAGGTGGAGAAATTGAGGCCCGGTGGATTGACTCAAGAGATTGAACAGCCACTGTGGAAGTAGGACATAATTAATACGGATTTTGTTACCGGTCTTTCGCAGTGTCGCTAACAGTTTGATTCAATTTGGGCCATTGTGGATGGAATAACTAAGTTAGCTCACTTCTTGCTAGTGAGGAATAATTTTTCTTCGGAGGATTGCTCCAAGTTATTCATTGAGGAGATCGTGAAGTTGAATGGTACTCCAGTTTCCATCTTATCTAATTGGGGTACTCAGTTCTCATCACACTTTTGATGTCGTTCTAGCGAGGTTTAAGGGATAATGTGGCCCTTAGTACCGCTTTTTACCCACCGACGGATAGGCAAGCAGAAAGGACCATTCAGGTCTTGGAAGATATGCTTTGGGCTTGTATGTTTGATTATGGTGGTGGTTGGGTTTACCACTTGCCTCTCATTGAATTTGCCTACAATAATAGTTATCACTCTATCATTGGTATGGCTCCATTTGAGGCCTTATATCATAAGAGGTGTTGATCTCATATTGGGTGGTTTGAGGTAAGTGAAAATAATTTGTTTGGTACAAATTTGGTTCACCAAGCTATGGAGAAGGTAAAGGTGATTTAGGATAGACTTAGGACCTCCCAAAATCACTAAAGGTCCACAGAGATATGAGGTGAAGGGAGTTAGAGTTTAGTGTTGGTGATTGGGTGTTTTTGAAGGTGTCCCCTATGAAGGGAGTAATTTGGTTTGGTAAGAAGGGGAAGTTCAGTCCCCGTTATGATGGTCCATACTTTGTACTAAAGAGGGTTGGTAATGTCACATATCAATTGGAATTTCCTTGTAGCTTGAGCTCTATTCATCTAGTGTTACATGTTTCAATGTTGAGAAATTGTATGGGCGATCTTTTAATGTTTTTTCCTTTAGAAGAGGTAGGTATTTCAGATTCCTTGTCTTATGAGAAAATTTCAGTTGAGATTTTGTATCGGCAAGTCCATAGGTTACAGACCAAGGATGTGGCATCAGTGAAGGTTCTTTGGAGGAACCAAAATGTTGAAGAAGCCACTTGGGAAGCCGAGGAGGACATAAAGTCCAAGTATCCGTTCTTGTTTCCCGTTCTGAATAATCGTACTTGAGTTATGTGTATTCCTTGACATCTTTGTTTTCTGACTTTGTTAAAGGAAATGGTGATTTTATCGGCATCTTTGTTTTCTATCTTTGCCAAAGGTAACAGTTGTTGTATGTAGAGTCAAATCGTGCTAATAAATGCCTTGTTTTGTCATTCGAGGACGAATGATACTAAGGGGGAGTATGTAATGCCCCTAGTTTTGGGTCCTTGAAATTTTTTCAAATTTGATCCTTATTGTCTTGACTACGACTCCATTGATAAGTCGTAGGGAGTCTGAACGGGTCATAGGGATTCGGCCAAAACTTAATCAGAACAAGTGGCTTAGTATTCTACTCTTAGTACGAGTGGATAGGAACTAGTAGTCAAGACTTGTTATGGGTCATAAGGACCAAGTGTAGGGTGTCTAGAAAGTTTGGCCCAAGACACTTTCTTCATTACGACTTAAGGCCCTGAGTCGTAAAGACTCATAATGAATCGTTATGTCCCAAAGTAAGGTGTCCAGTGTGTCATCCCAAATTGCTACTATCTTGAGTACAAGAAGTGGTTATGAGTCAGTGGTATAAATCGTAGCTAGACCAGTATAGGGACTTGGTAGTTCTGTCTTAACTACGGCTCTTTGTGATGAGTCGCAACATATCATTATGAGTCGTATAGTAACCCATAGTCACTGACAACTAAATTTCATTTTTAAAACTGAGAGAACTTTGGACAATTCCCTTCTCACCCAATTAAAACCTCATGTCCATAAAATACTTACGGGGGTTATATTTCATCCGTAACGTACTAAAAGACTTCCAAAATCTTTCTCAAATTCTTTCAAGCAGCCATACTTAGGATTTCCAAGAAGTAAGTCATCCATGGGCTCAAGCGTTGAAATCCTTCCATAAAACTTGGTATTTCAGGCATGTTACTCTTTCCGTATTTTTAATTTGTTAAAAGCATATGTTTTAAAGTATTGTTCATGAGATATTTATGTTTGTTTTGAATCAAGGGCTGAGGGTTTTGACTGCTTGTTGCTGAACAATGTTTTCCCAGGGTTTACATATGATTATTCATGCTTTAATTATGGTTTTGAACTTATGGGTGCATGGATATGGTGAATGAACTAGGGAATTGTGATTTTCCCAAACTTGTGACTTTTGAAGTGGTTATGACCCTAACTCCATATTGTGATATTGGTTTTTAATTATGAGAAATGTTAGAACTTGAACTACTCTTGAACTATTGCATTGTGATTTTGAATTGAATCTTATGGGGTTGTGTAATTCCCCAAGCTAATGTAAAATTGAACCAAGGAGGTTGTGAATTCCCCCAAGTGAATATAATCGGTGTAGAATGCTGATATTACCTTGCAAGTGTAGTTGGTATGATGATACCAACAATGTATGCCTAAGTGTGTATTGTGGTTCAATTAATGGAATTGTGTGATAAATATTTTTAATAAGGCTTTAATGAGGGTTGTTCTGCTCAGTTGTTTAAGTGCTGGTCACAAGGGACCTATACTGAAAATTACGGTAGCCAACGCGGGGCACTACAAAAAAATAGCATTTAACGACAGTCATATTTGGTCATTATTCTATGTAAATTCGTCGCTAAATTGAAATAACGATGGATTTGTGTCTATCGCTATCTTGCTCATTGCTAGCATCTTAGCGATGAAAGAATGAATTCTGTCGCAAAACTTATGACTGCTTCGCGATGAACTTATCGATTGTTGATGTTACTGATGGAATATTTCTTTGCTATTTTCAAAATTCATTTTTTTCGTGGCCAAATTTACGAAAGAACATTTTATCGCTGATTCGTTGCAACATAGTTCGGTCGACTGAGCAGCCATCTTTAGTGACCAAATTTATATTTCACAATCCATCGCTAAACTTTTTTCAGTTGCAACAACTAAAGTTAGTCACTAATTTTTTGTTGCTAATAATTTTGTTAGAAAATTATTGAAACGGGTAAATTATTGAATGATTAAAATAACCACAAATTGTATTTTAGTTGGCATTTTAACTTATAATTAAACCGTGTTTAAAGTTACATGCCTCTTAGGCGAAAAGAAGAGTAACAGTTCGTTCAAGATGCATCAGGAAAAATAAGGGAATAAAAGTCACATAGCAAGTTACAAACTGCTAAATGACAGGGAACTACAACTGATGAGTTCATGCCCAATTCCATACTCATTTGTACAAACAACCTGAAAAGTCCCAGATGAATAAATGAGCTCACGCAACCAGTCATCATGAATTATGAACATAAACTGGTTCTCCGACCTTCCCAAGAAAATCTCAACCAAATAACCACACATGAGTAACAGTCTCATCTACCAACCATTATTTCTCCACCTATTGTGACTAATGTTTCCAAATTGTGATGCTGAAAATCCATGGTAATGATGATAATTGCCTCAACCATAAGAAGCTGAATTATCAAAATCACTAGATGCTGAAAACCCATGGTAATAATGATATATGCCTAAACTATAAGAAGCCAAACTATCAAAATCACCAGATGCTGAAAACCTTTGGTGATGATAATTGCCTGACCCATAAGAAGCAAAATTATCAAAATTAAGCCTGTTGGACATTCTGGATGAACGAGGTACAGAAGAGTTACCACCAATATTAGAGTTTGAAATCTTATCTATCTTATTTCTAGGAGTTGAAGGAGATCTCCAATTAATTGTTTAGGACAGTCTTCAGGATCATCCGAGATCTAACCACCCTTTTTTTTCACCTTACTGCCTGACATATATCCACCTTTATTTTTTCCTTTCTTCTTCCATGCTCTACCAAAATCATTAGGTCTAGACCTGAACTCTTTTTGCTCTTTACACTTCTTCTGGACTTTCTTCTTGAGGGTTGATGATTCATGATTCCGCTTATTAAACTATAGACACAAAATAGAAAAACAATAAGGTTTTAGTATAAAGACAAGATATTATATAGCATAGGATAATTATCTTGGAATGAACGACACACAAGAATGAAAAGGAGAAGAATCATATTTCAAACAAGAATTCAATAACTTACTTTTCTAAGATTAGTGCATTCTCATGCAAAATGACCTTTTTCACCACACCTATAACAAAGATTAAGTGACACAGTACCGCTAGTATCCCCACGAGATGATATACAGGGCTATATGGGAAAGCATGTCAGACAAAATGCAAGAATAAAATTTAGACCGTAAATAAGAAGTAATGTAAAAAAGTTTAACAACAAGGGCGTGCACTTACAAACCAGTATGGCCTAGTAGACCACATCTGTAGTAGGAAATTTCTCTCGGGACACTATCAGGGTACTTAGTACAGCAAAGATGGAAAAAATTCATATGGATGTAACATTTTATTTCCTATCAAAAGCAATAGGAGAAATGAAAAACTGATAAATTCCGACAGCACAACATAAAACTCTAGGTTGAAAGTTTTCTCAGCAACACACACCTTCAAATCATCAACATCATAGTCGTTCTAGCAAAAAAACATATCATGGGTAGAATCCTCATATTTTAGACATATTTTAGAACTCTTGGATCATCCATGGATTCTCTCTGGGCAAATATTTACAGAATGAACTCTTTTTTTGCAGATGAAACAACTTTTTCCCTACTCAAAGAAAATAGAGTGCACAACATACTCTATCAGTCTATCAATAAAGTATCAAAAAACACATAGCAAGTGGTTTAAAGTTCAAGAAAAGAGTATCACAATTTTCATGATCAAGGAAACACCATTTTACTTTGCTCCGCAAAGGATATTATCTTGTTAGCCTGTCTAACCTATATTATTGAAGAACTTATAAATGAGGCCTGACATCACTAGATAAAGAAGACTCTGAAGCATGGTACAATGGCAGTTAATGATTTTATGAACTATCCAAATCCCTATCAAACTAAAAGTAATGATTTTACCAACTATACAAATCACTATCAAACTAAAATCAAGAAGAATTTGCTTCTTTGATTGAAGTGAAGATGGTACAGTGGCATATCTATGATTATACTATTAGTCAATCAGATACTACTCAATCCCATACTACTTGGGGTCAGCTATACCAAGTTATCAATAATTTTAAATTATGTCAACCAAAAAATGCACAAAATGCATGAGCACAAATGAAGTGGGCAAGTTCATATAAATAACATGCATCACACAATAGTTTATTGAATTATTGAGAGAAAAAGGCTTTATGAGAAAACTAAAAGATAATTGAATGTTATTGCAAGTAAATTCTCACACATAGCACAATAGGTCAGCATAGAAGGCCTTAACCACTTTGGTGAACATTTCAAAGAGAGCAATTTTCAGTGTCAAAGAGTTCTACGCTAAATTGCTTGGCTTATATTCATACATATCATGTATTCTATTTTTTTATTCTAATGACAGATAAAATCCTCTGGGGAAAACCTTTAGGACCAACCACAACCTTCGAAACCAAGCACAGTTCAATGGATTAGTGCTCGAACCTATGACACGAGTCCCTCAACCTTTGCTATTCAAACTAAGCCCTAGGGGCCATATCATTTATCTTATATACTATGACTAAATTCTTACCAAAGTATCACAATTCAAAGACGAGAAGAATGTACATACCTCTAATATAAATTACTTGCCTCATGTATTTACTCCTTTTTAAACAACCATGCACAACACTACAAAAAGTTAGAATTATAATAAAATCAGTCCTAAAAATAAATAAAATCAACAAAAATTATAAATTTGCAATAATAAAAGATAAGACATAAAAAATTTTGTTAATAAGATTATTAAAATAGTCCAAACAAAGAGAGAGATAAATATATAACAGACAAAATTCTGAGATTCTTCAAAATAGTCCAAATTCAAGACATTTGAGAGAGATAGAACATTTTTCTTACCTGATTCAATGTACAAAACATAGGTATTAAAACATTTTTGTTACTAATTCTCACACTTCAAAGTTGTAGTTGTAGTTTTGTAGAGAAAAGTGAGAGCTACATATAGAGAGAGAAATGAAAGCAGAAATAATGAGAAAAAGAACCCTAAAAATATAATTTATTAAAAATTTTAAATGGTTGCGACATTTTATTCTGTCGTTAACAATAAATAAAAATTTATATTAATATTCTAATGCTTAGTGATGAAATATTCTGTTGCTAAATCTGTTACTACCAATTAATTAAAATATTTACACATATTTGTTGCTAAATCAGTCATAAAATTAAGGTGCCAAATTTTTTCTCCAATATTTGGCAGCGAAAAAAGAAATCCGTCGCCGATCCATTGCTATATAATAAATTAAAAAGGGTCTTTCAATGTTCATGACAAAAATGAATTTTTCATCGCTATTCAATGACGAAAATTGATTCATCATCAAATTTCATCGCCAAATGCTCACTTTTTCTAGTGGGGGTCTATTTGATCGGGTGGTTTAAGTCTGCCATATTAATGTTATTTGATTGGGAGATTCGAGTCACCCACATCTTATTACATAATTTGGTGCTAGTGTCACCTTGATATGCAGGGAGGTTGGAGTCCCCCATAGTGCATATGTTTACTGTAGTGCCCCAGGAGTACACCCTGGACGCCACACGGTGCTTACAATCACAAGTGACAACAAACTAACCCATGAGCTGACACCTGTTGTGATTACTGAATGAAATTGCTAATAAAAGATACATATATGCGGAATAACTGAATATGCCTTGAGGTTTTATAATACTAATACATTATAAAACTCTTAAATCTGAAACAACTGCCTGAAAGTAATAACATAAAGAGTGACAATCAACTAAAAATTGGATAATTGCCTGAAATTGTCTAAAAGCATCTAACCAAATGATTGTGGAGTTAATGGGACATGTCCCCAACTAACTCCAACTGACTATTGGACTGAAATACTAAAATAAACATAATCGGCGCTCAAAATATGACGATTCACCACTGCTGCTGCTGTTGATGCACTGGAATGTCTAAGTGTGGTCGGGAATCTGAGCATCTGAACCTATGATATGATACATCATAGCGCATGAAACAAATATTCGATCAGTACTTTGAATGTACTAGTATACTATATGAGGTTAGGCTATTATGCATGGGTTATGTGCATGAGTAATAATTGACTGAATGAGTAGCATGAGGTAACTGAATAACTGATATGAATATGTGAATGCTATAATATCTAAGAATGCATGACCAAGCATATAACATGATTCTGAAATAGTCTGTAAACTGAAATATTGAAATTTGGTAATTGAATATGAATAAACTATATTCTATGGTCAAGCAAAACTTAACTAAATTCTGTACTAAATACTGAAACTAAAACTATAGGAGGTATCATCTGATCAACATACCCCAAAGATGAGATGATCGGGATCACATCTATGACCCCAGTTGGAAGGGTGCTAGTACCGTGCCACGGGTACTAACAATGGTTGTGTCAACCCTTAACTAGCAGGAAGACATCTTGTCAACCCTAAACTAATAAAAAGACTCATCAGATATGTGTCAACCCTAAACTAGTAGAAAGACATCTCAAACCTACGCTGGCAACATAGTTCTATAAATTAGGGATTGCTACTAAGGATCAAACCTTATACTAATAGAAATTCCCCCATCCATTGGTTCACTCGATAATGAATCCTACTTTTAACTGATCTAACACTGATTACAGAACTGAAGTACTAAGTTTAACTAACATGATAACTGACCGAACTAATAATGCTCATATATGTCTGAAACCATTCTAAAAATACTGAGTCAAAGTAAATAGCTAAATTTTGGGTATTCATAACACCTAGAACTCGATAGCAATAACAATAAGGACACATGAAAGCATTTAAAACCATGGAAGGGAAATCATTTTTCATAATTATTCACTTAAGCATTTCATCAATCACATAGGGATCAAGACTTTAACATGGGTGTACTTTTAAGAATGATAAGATAGCATGATCACATGACCAAATCATAAACTGAGGGTTTATTCTGAATTCGTGTATACATTATATGGAGACCATAAAATTTAAAACATACTATAATGCATTCCACATGAAAACAATTGAAATTATGACTTGAAATCAAAATACCAAGGTATAGGTAAACATACTTCAACTTTAAAACATGTAAGGGCTCTTTCTATCAAAACTCTTGGAAAACACTGGAAATTCATGGGTTTAAGCATGGGAATAAGTGAAACCTATGGGAATAGCATAATTGCAATACTAAAACCATACTTAAGGATTTAATAATTAAATTTCATGCTTCAAACGTGTAAGGGCTTCCTTTAATGAAATTATATTGTAAACATCATGTATAATTGAAATTCATAAAAGCTTCAAGGAGATAAATCATTATAAACATATAATTTCATAATTTAAAACATAGAAGATGGATTCTTGGACTCCATGGGTAAAAAAGGCCTATGGATGAACATATAAAATACCTTAATTGAAGAATTCTTGAAGGTTCTTGGTGGTTTTCTTGAACTTGAACTTGAATCTTTGAAGGACTAGGGTTTGTTCTTGAGAGAGAATGGTTTTAAATTGAGGGAATTTGAATAAAAGATTACCAAATGTTCTTTTGAGGGCTTTAATCCTGTGTTTTCTACATATTGGAGCCATGGGAAAAGACCAAACTATCCCTAGCAAATTTAAAGTTTCAGCTGAATCCCAATTTTGCGGCTTACCACTGAGTGGTATTGGTTCCACTGCTATAGGTACCGCTGAGTGGGGTAATAGTAGTGATCTAGTATTTTGGACAATCCCAATTTTGAGGCTTACCATTGAGTGGTATTTTTTCCACCGCTATAGGCACCGCCGAGCGGTGTAATCACAGTGACCTACTATTTCATACAAAAAATGCTATAACTTTTCACTTGAGTATCAGATTTAGGCAAAATTGGTATTGTTGGAAAGATGATTCGATTATCTACAATTAAGTGGGTCTTAATATTACAAATTCCACAAATAAATCAATTTATAATCATTCAAATATGACCTTTGTGAAATCAACCACCAAAACTTGATCGATTCAAAAGCTCTTAGCTCGCATTACTCTAAGTGACTCTAATGAACATGTTTTATACATCATAATCTCTCTTCACACTAGAATAATGGTCATAAGATATGTACCCAAATATGAATTACAAAATTAGAGGTTTTCATATGTAGGACAACAACTTGTTTCTAGGTTAGAGCATATGGGGTATTACATTTTCCCTCTTGTTTGTACGGCAATAAACATTGGGTCCCTACCAGCTGGGGTAGATTTGGGATTATATAGCCCTTGGGTGCCATCATATGTTGTGAGACTTGGCCTACAAAATCTAGGGTAAAGTTTTAAGGCATATGTTAAGCCTTGTTTCCTATCCCAGCATGTGATATATATATACACACATATATATATATGTATGTATATGCATTTTATTATGTACATTGGTTTTGAATAATTTTTAATTATTGATCATGAAATTATATTTTCTTTATCCTTGAGTTACATGCTAGTGGACACCCCACTAACCGTCTTCATATGTTGTACCCCATGTGATGCAGGCACGGGAGCTACTTTTACTTTTCCTGCACAGAGTTAGGTCGGTTGACTCAGTTTGTTGGTTTATTGTGTTATAGTGAAGTGGTGAGCTTTAATTCCCTAAAAGGCTTAGATATTTTACCAGCTTTCATTCTTAGATTCGAGTTGATAGTTACTTTCATTATCAGTAACATTATCATTTTCATTTTCATTGTCATCTGTTAGATTTGGGGACATATCCTAACCAAGACTGGTTTTTGGTTCTTGTGTTAGAAGGCTTTGTCAGATTACTGTGGACTTGTGTGTGTTGATCAGCTGTTTTGGCCGGTCGTTGTTTATAGATCATAGAAGTATCTTTTATTCTTAAAATTTATCTTATTATATTTTATAATTCATCCTACAATAGGGATATTATGTTGTTTGGTTAGGTGCAATAGGGGTGTTCTCCATGCTCGTCATGGCCAGGGCTTAGTTCGGGGCATGACATATGGATATAATTTTTATCAGTTTGATTTGGTTATTTTATTGGCTATTTTACAACAAAACCAAAATTAAACCACATAAGTATCAGTTTTAAATTTTAAAATCAAACAAAACCAAAAAAAACCAAATATCATTAATTTTAATAGGTTTGGATTGGTTTGCAGTTCGGTTTGTTTATAACCAAATAGGAAACACCCCTAGATAGAGTTGAGGTGGATGTATCCGAATGGGTTTTTTTGGAAAGGAGGTGACTCCTTACACTCACTTATGATCTGAGGTGTTCAGGTGAATATCTCCACTCAAACCATCTTTATATTTCTACATGGAGCAAAATTTGAGCTCCCTGCTGATAATTCAAAGATTGATCACCATATTGAGGAAATATGAAAGGTGAAAAGAAAGAAGATTGGGACTGATGATAAATACATACATCTGGAATAAATAGCAGGTGTTAGCTACTGCACAGAAAGAGGCATTGTGAATTGTAGGCATATCTACATAGATTACTAAGGCAAGTTTGAGTTTTGCAACCCAGGCTTGGTAGACTTTGGTTTAGTATTGACTATACCCGACTATGGGAGATAATATGTTGAGCCCCGATAGGGCTGCTATAGTCATTGGTATTATAGAGGGCGATGAGATCGACATAGCTAAAATCCTTGTGAGGGAGATTCATGATCGAGCTGCGAGTACAAATACAAACTTGGCCTTTCCATGTTTTTTTATGCAGATTTTTATGGATGAGTGAGTACCTTTGCATCCAAATGTGGATCAGCTTCTAATGGTAAATTTTACCACTCACTTGAGGTTGACCTGGGACCATGCCAACCTAATTTTAATGGACAAGGTTGAGGAATTACTTCTGAAAGATGCTTTTCAATATAGATAGTATATGGATATAGATATTTTGAGTTTTGCTAATATTGATGACACTCTAGTTACAACTGTGTGATCTAAATTGCATGCCTCTACAGATGTATCTGGGTCTTTACAGGACCGAACTCTTCTTCCTTCGAAACCATCCACTTTACATCTATTTTAAGGTGGCTATAATTAGGTCTTCTTGGAGTTCTTGACCAGTATGATAAAACTATTAGGCACCTTTAAGTGAAAAGTGACTAATATAGAGGAGGGGGTGCAGTCCTGGGTGAATAAAATAAATACAAAGTACGATATGGGGCATACAATCTAGTTTTCATATTTTTGACATAAAGATTAGTAAGGAGTTGGTGGGAGTTTAGGCCCAAGATTTGGCAGGAGTGCATGAAGAGTTGGCCTGCATTATGGGCTACTATTAAGGACATGACTGCGAGGACATTCCCTATTCTTTCTATCATCAAATAGGAACCTATAAGGACGTGCCAAATATTTAAGGAATAAAAGATAAAGAGAAAATTATTGATAAAAATAATAGATATCGAGGAAGAGAAGAAAGAGAAGAAGAAAAAGAGATGATATACAGGCTGCTCAGGGAGCTAGTCTGTAGACCTCTCAGGACCATTTGACTGAATTCCACGAGATTAGAGCGGGAGCTAGTCCCATCTAGAAGGGTATGATGACAGTTGCAACTACCGCATGTATGAGTGGAAGCATAGTTTTGCCTCCTGAGATCCAGCTAACATTGATCTCTTTGGCTACTATCAATGCTACTATTGATGTTAGTGTCCTGGCGATCACTAGTACTACTGCTGATGAGAGTAGGGCCTAGTCTCAGGCCCCTACTGTTGAGACATCTTAATTTGGCACCTAGTGCACCTAGATATATCTTTATCCCTTGTTTTTATATTGTAGTTGTGCATTAGGGACAATGCATTGTGTTTAGTTGGGAATACGGGTATACTACAATCAAGGGTTTTTCTTGCCATAGTTTTTTTCTCATCGGCTGCGTTATCCTAGTAGAACCTGCATGTTTAGGTTGTATTGTGTTTTATATTTTGTGTGTTTTTTTTACCAGTAGGAGAAAAATACATAACCTAAGTGCAATTGATAATTATTTTGTGTTTGAACTATTTTGAGAAAAATGATAACCCTCCTTTTATTTTTTGAATCGTGTGATATAAATATCCGTATGACCATTATTTGAATCTTGTCATGGCATTAGTATTAGGGAAAAACTAACAAAATCTTAGCATTGGATAAAATGGCTATAGTAGTTAGTGATACACTCCTGTACACCATGTGTGCAAGGTACTTATCTAGTTACCCATGTGCCGTTAATCTAGTACTTGACCAGTTAGTCTTGCCTAGGGTGTAGGATAGATGGTTAGCATATGATCGTAGTCCATTTTTTATTTAGTCCACTTTTACCTTAAGTAACTATCAAAAAATGAATAAGTATTCCTTAATCCTTGATTTGAGCATACATAAACCTATTTTCTTCGTTTCACCTTTTTACCTTCCTAAATTGATACAATCAACCTATTTTGTCTATGGTCTCTCCTTAGACACTGTGCACTTAACTCAAGCAAATCACCTAAGTTGAGGGTGGCTAACATAGGGTGCGTAGTCAAAGTTAGGTATGTAGAAGGGTTTAATGTAAAAAAAGAAAGTAAACTTGGATGTGGTAAAAAAATGGAAAACTTGAGAAGAAAAAGAAAAAACAAGAAAAATTATATAAATGAAAAGAAAGAAGAAAATCACACCCATTCTAAATAATAAAGAAAGGAGAAAAGAGAGAAATAAAAAAGAATAGTTGAGAAGTGGATCCTATATGTAAATGTTGTGTCAAGATGGGCCAGTCATTTTATCCCAAATGTACATACTCGTGCCAAGCTTACATTATAAGTCGATCAAATTCCTATAGTGATCCTAGTCTAACTATCTGAAAACCTAAGGTATAGAAAATAAGGGAAAGCCTTTGGTATTCTGTGCACATTGATTGAAACTTCTTTTGTGAATGTGAGTGTCTTGGCATAGTCTTTTGCATTGACATGCCTGATGATACTGTGAGAAGTGGGCTTTTTTTCTGTGAGGGTACATTGGTTGTCTTGCTAACTTCTTATCTATTGGGGTAGTGTAAATTACAAATTTGCTTGGTTAATTATTGCTAATGTAATGCCATTAATTTATTCCTCTAGTTCATACTATTATGCTTCATAGATCCACACAGTGGTTTTGAAAAGTTGGAAATAGAAAAGGGTGATAATTTTGAGCTAAAGTTGAGTTGACTGTCGTAGGTACCTTAGGTTTCTCTTAGTTAAGCATCATGTGTTTTTATGTTATGTGTTAGTTTCTTGAGGACATGAAGACATTATAATATGGGGGTGTTCATGTGCCATGGTTTTATTACTCTTTCAATGCTTAAAACATGGAAAATATGCAAGTACTTAGGTTCTTTTATTAGATATGATATGTTTTTGTGTTTGTTTAGCAACAAAATAGGGTTGGAAGTGAGTAGAATGAATAATGAAAGAAAAAACTCTCAAATTGTAGTCTTCTTCTTGGAAAATGAGTCCTTGGATGATGCTATGACTTATCGTCCAAGTCATTAGGTAACTAGTGAAGAAATAAAACAAGAATGCTGAAGTCAACACTGGCTATGACTTGTAGTATCTGACTATGAGTCATATTAAAGGTCATTCTTAGAAAAAGAGAGTCAAAGTCAAAAAGGAGTACCCAATAGATGATAATGAAAATGATGCAAGTGATGATTCGTAGGGTCTGGGTACGACTTATAGTAACCATTATTTTAAGCATATGGAGTTTAAGTTTTGAAAGCTGAAAAAGTTATAGGAGAGACAATGAGATAGGAAACAACTCATCTTATTACCTAATGAGTCATCACCAAGAGCATTGAAGCTAGGATACGAAGCTGATGATGAGTCATTTTTAATCCAGATGACTCATTGTCTGAGGCGTTAACACTGCCGACCTTATTTTCCTATTTAGTTTTGGTTAGGATTTTGTAGGTTTTGTTGTGTAACTATAAATACCCCATAGATGTTTTATTATTAGGTTATGCACTTTACATACTTACACTAATATATTGGGTTCTATGATTCAATTTTGA
Source organism: Capsicum annuum (assembly GCF_002878395.1). Lineage (NCBI taxonomy): Eukaryota > Viridiplantae > Streptophyta > Magnoliopsida > Solanales > Solanaceae > Capsicum > Capsicum annuum. The sequence goes on from NW_025858245.1 coordinate 2,278,372, forward strand.
TCTTAGAATTCTTGTTCTTGAATTTTAGGAGTTGATATTAATTTAAGATTTGGCTTTCATTCTTAATTAATTGCGAGATTATTCATATGCTTTGAATCACAAATTCTATTGGTGTTCCTGCAAACACGAGATTCTAAACCTCTTAACTAGGGTTGTGGGAACCCTGACGGAATAACAAATTAGAGAAAGTGCAAAGTCATTCTTTATTAAAGTTCTTAGATGTATTGTGGTGTTCTTTATATGGATTATTTTCTTAACAAATGTAGACATTAAGAACCTACCAGTAATTGATACTAACTTTAGAGAGAGGTTGAGATTAGGAAAAAAATCACAATAATAATTTAAAGCTACCAATCTTTATCTTATTAACTTGAGACCGAGAGGAGATAGTTAATCTAGGATCCAAGAAAGGGTAAATAATTCGACACTCTGATACTAAGAAGAGATGAGTGAAATTCACCAATAAGTGTTGAGAGAATTTTGGTGATACATAGCTTATTAGAGTCTCCTTGCAATGGACCAAGATAGTTGACAAACATGATAAGCTTGTAGAGATAGGAAGTCAGGGGGAACCTAATCATAGTTTTTGTCTCTTATTGATTTCAACCTAAATTATTCAAATTTCTTAACTACTACTACTATTCTTACAAAATCTCCTTATTTACTTTCTACACTTTTTGACTACATTAGCAAGTTCTTGACAAGATTCGTCCTTTTGTCTATAGGCTCGACCCCAACCTTTGTTGGTTTCTATGTTTGACAATGACTGTGTTATACTTTCTTGGAGGTATGATTTGGGAGACATCATTACTATTATTGAGATACTATTTTTTGATAGAAAATGCAACATCTTTAAAATCCTTCTATCGAAGTATCTCCCAGAGAAGAGTTATGGATATTGGGTTGGTATTGTCTATTGGATTATATATGTGTTATGAACCCCCCATGGCTCCTAACTTAGGAGCACAACTTGGTAGGTGTATACAGAGGTAGTGCGACAACCTTGGACATATCACATCATCATCATCATAGCATTTTGTACACTGTCCATATTCTATGTTGTATTTTTATCCTAGATTTGATATCAATTTTACTATGCTTCTTTCTTGTAGTTGTATTTTATATATATGTATATATTTTAGAACTATTAGTGAAGCTAGTGTAGGCTACAATTTGGGATATTTTCTGAATGTAGGTGATGTGCCTGTAGTGTATATTTTATATATTTTATTTTGTACTTTGCTCAATCAGCCTATGATAACTACTAATTACAAATGGAACTTAATCATTCCTACTGTACCCTTTTGGTATAGTTCTACGAATGGGTGCATTGCGCAGTAGACAATCTCAAGCGTTCTTGGAGCATATTAGAGGTAGGGACGATCTATACTTCCAAGGCTGGTCTCCTACCCCATATATTTATTTTCATATGTTGTTTTGTATTCAAAGACAAATGTATGTTCCTAGTTGTATATTTTAACTTTGAGATGTACTTAGTCGGTTTTTACACTGTGACACCAGATTTTGGGGTGATTATGATATCATTGTTATGTATTTTTCTGCTATAATTATATATGAGATGTTTGACTTTGTTATAGAATCCTTAATTTGGGTTTTGATAATTTTTTTCTCACTCCATATCATTTTGGGTGATTGACTTACTTGTCAAGGCTTGCTACAACAAGTTCCATCATGACCCTTAGAATTTGGGTTGTGACAAAGTAGTATCAGAAAAACCAGGTTCATTAGACCTTATCAATATAAGAATAGGGTGTCTAGTAAAGGCTCACGGATTGGAGCATAGATGTCCAAATCTATCTTCAAGAGGCTATAAGATACCTTTAGGAAAATTTTCTTATTTTGTTCCTTATTATATGGTTTTTTCCATATCATGTTTTCTAAATTAAGTTTTACTCTTTTCTATATAGATGGTGTGGACTAGATATCATGAGGCTAGAGATGTAGAGTCGTCATCCGAGTAAAAAGCCTAGTCTTGGGGGCAAGTTGTGGGTCATAGATGGGCTTGAGGTAGATGATAGGCAAAAGGATCTACCCTAAACAGAGGTAGTACTAGGGTGATCTAGCCTGAGCATGCTTAAGATATGAGGCCCGCTCTGGTCCCACAAAGTTCTTTTACCTCGATCTTGAAGGGGTTATTGATTCATGTACTGTCGCATTTTGAGGGTGCTCTTTTCAATATACCTGGTGTTCCTTCAGATTTAAGTATTATATATTATTCAGTACCAGAGTCTACATATGGTATTTCTTTGGTTCTGAGTGTGGATCCTCCATTGGTACCTATATTTGTTTATGGTACTTCATAGACTCCAGGTGTTGTTCTCCATCTGTACTAGAACTGAGTATGGTATTTTGAGATTAGGAGTTTAGCCTTCATCTATGTTATCCCCCAAATTATATCTCAGCCAGCTAGATTTATAATGCCTCCTATTATTGTTGATACATTTATGTCTTCTGAGTATCAAAAAAGGTTTGAGAGATTCACTCACTTTGGTCTATTTAAGTTAATGGTGTTATGGGTAAGGATGCTTATGAGTTCTTAATTGATTATTGGGAGAAGCTGCATAATCCCAGGTCGCTAGATTCACATAGGGTTGCTTATATTACCTAATAATTAAAAGATTTTTCTCAGGATTGGTGGAGGTCATATGTTGGTTGTTGACCTCTTAGTTTGCCAAGGTTGACTTAGGATTAGTCTGTTGTTACGGAGTATGAGGCACATTTCATGTCTTGTCTAGATATTCTTTTGCTATTATTGCCACTGAGTCTGAGAAAATTCAAAAGTTTGTAAAGGAGTTGAATGTTTCGCTTCAGTTAGCTACTACTCAATTGATAGAGTCGGAGGCTTTATTTTAGAGTATAATGGATGACACTACGATGACTGATTCTATTCTTCCAGTATCTCAAGAAGGCTCCAAGAGAGTGCGCCGTTAGGTCGAGTTTAGTAGTCGCACTCCTTGAGGTAGATATTTTAGAGGCTCCTATGGGTATCATAGTAGACTGGTACATGTAGTTTTGTAGGGTTCAGGTATTGGGTTTTCTAGTTTAGTAGCTTTGGGTGGCCATTTTAGCTCAACATACCTCCTCCTATTGATTTGGGATACACAAGTTGCTTTATGTATGATGAGGTTAGCCATTTGGCCAAGGACTATCCCTGGCATGCTTTCAGGCCTTCTCTTATGTTGCCTATGAGAGATAGAGGTTCTACTAGAGGTGCATGAGAAAAAGATAGTGGTGGTTGTGGTGGTGGTTGTGGGGTTACTCTATTAGGTGATGGTCATGGACCCTCCATACCGTAGATAGAGGCTTCTGATATTGTTATCATAGGTATCATACCTATTTGTTTTAGATCTATATCTATGTTATTTGATCTGGGGTTGACTTTCTCTTAGTCTGCATATTTTTCTTTTGGGTTTTAATTCTACCAGAGATCCTCTTTCCATGCCTATCAGTGTATCTACCCCTGTAGGAGACTCTTTAGTGGTGTATCGGGTATACTAATCCTATGTTATGACTTTTACATGCTGTCTTAGGTGGATCTTATTATTCTAGATATGGTAGATTTAGATGACATCTTATGTATAAATTGGTTAGCTCTTTATTATACTGTCCTAGAATGTTATGCTAAGATCGTGACTATAGCTCCATTGGGTTTGCCAAGTATAACTTGGAAAGGTTCACCCCATTCGGATCCCAAGAGAGTTATATCTTTTCTTCAGGATCATCATTTGGTAAGGAAGGTATGCTTGTCTTCTTTGGCCCATATTCGTGATACTAATATTATTTCACTTCTTCTTTGATTCTTTTTATATTGTCCATGAGTTTATAGATTTTCTCCCTACAAATTTGCTTGGTATGCCTTCAGATCATGATATTGACTTTGACATTGATGTTAAGCTGGGCACCAAGCCCATCTCTATTCTTTCTTATTTGATAGCCCCAACAGAGTTGAAGGAATTGAAGGATCAATTGTAGGAATTGTTGGATGAGGGATTTATCCAACCTAGTGTGTCACCTTGGGGTGCACCTATCTTGTTTGTGAAGAAAAAAAATAGATCTATGCATATGTGTTGAAAGTCCTATTTTGATAACCCATGTCCAATCTATCATGGACCACACTTCAAGAGAGAATGTAACTATACTTCTCGGAGAGAGTTAGGCCCACATCTCGACCCTATGAGCAGTATGTGTCCTTAATGTAGTGGTCGAGATAGAGATTGGGATGATTGTCCGAATTCCCCCTCCCCCTATTATACTAACCGAATTGCTAGTTCCTATTGTGAGATTGATAGGTCTTATGATGAGAAAGAGGAGGAGCAACAAACCATTTTGGATTAGGTAACTATAACCAAGGAAAATTTGCTTGACTTGTATCAATCTTATGGGGTGTTCGAATGGGCAAATGAGAAGGCACAGGAATTAGGAAAGAACATAATTCTTTCAAATATTACAACCATGCCCATTTACCAAGAGGAGGTTTATCGAGAAGAGAAACCAAGCTATGATGATGGTCTTGGTAGCAAAGACTCCTCGAGGACTTCCCAACAATCCAAATCATATGATATGGAAGAATCCAAAATAAAATAAATGGTACTAGAGTCAAAAGAAGACTCTAATCCATTTTAGGGAAAATAATCTTTTGAGGAGGACAATCTGAAATTAAGGGTTGGACCTCATTCATCCTACTTTTCAACATTATGCCTAGAGGATATGATGAAAATCCATCCACCTAGACGAATGGTGGATGGTAGGGAGACAGAACCCAATTCTTATATTTTGGAGTTTGACATTCCAAAAGAGCAATTGGAACCCCATCCATCAAACGCCAAAGAACACAACTTTGGATGTATAATGAGAGGTCTATTGATGTACTCACCTTTACCCAAGAAGACAATCCAAAAGTTAGATGTCACATAGGGTAGAAGGTTCAAATCCTCTAAGGGAGGCACAAATGAGGATTATAAAAGGTGTCTTGCTAAGACATTAAACTAAGCGCTTGATGGAAGAAAACCTATCACACCTTGAAATGTGGCACATATCCTTTTATTTATGCATAAAAGAGTAGATTTTGTTCTTGTATTTGTTCATACATAATCCATGAAAAAGTGATTGCTAGGAAAATTTTTGATTGAAATTGAAATAGAAAGTTGGGAAAGTGGCTTGTTGGACTAAACAACTAAGTGCAGAGGCCTAGATTTTGGCCTCAGTTACCCTAATCATAGTCCGTGTCAATGATCGCAGAGGCCACTAGTCTACGATCGCGGAATGAGGATTGCAATTGCGGTCATACCAGTTTAAGTGACTATCTAACTGCCATTTTCTCGACACATTCATTCTCAAAATTCTCTTAAAACTATCTTATTTGTTGGCATTGTGTAGAGTATTCAAGATTTCATCTCAACCGTTTTTTTCATTATTTATCTGGTATGTAATCTCAAACTCTCTAACTTTTATTGTCATTGTAGGATTGAAACATATAGTTTAGAAATAGGCATGCATTCATTGTTATAATGCCAAAACTGTGCTTGTCGGTGTTTATGGTTGTGGTTAGTATCTATAGAATGTCTACATGTCATTTGGAGAAGTCTGGAGTACCCATATTTTAGCCTAAAATAGTTAAAACTGACGTGTATATTTTGTGTTTCTTCAATGCCCAAATAAGTTCAATGCAGATTCCTTGAAATTTGGGGCTAAAACCTTGCAATCTAGGCTTATTTTATCTGATCATGATCTTTGTGTACCTAGTTGGGAGACAAAGTTGGTGTTGATCTTATGTATCTCGAGCAATGGTAGAATTATTGACTGTGCTCTCAAGTATCGCGCTCACTGTCCTGATGACTGTGATCACCAAAGCGCAATCGCGATCAATGTTGCACGATCACCATACCTGAGGACAGTCATCTATAGAAATCCAAATTTTTGCACAACTATTTTTCACCACAGAATCTCCTATAGCATTGCTATATGCATTTTTCTTGTTAATCTAGCAAAAGTTTTGATTTGCAAAAAAAATACTAAAACTGGTCTGAAGTGGGTTCCATACAGGTACTCAGCTACAAAATGGAAGACTTAAATGATACCAGATTCATGCCTCTAGAATGCCACAACCAGGTTTACAATAACCTTCCAAGGACTAAGCTACTTCTAGAAAGGAGTATCTCTATGGACAGAGTCTAGAGAAGTTCCCATAATTCTTTAAGAGACTTATTGCTATCAGGGAACGTGCTTCAGAGTTACCTTAGGGGTCGGGGGAATCCTCTACGGCTCACCACTTATATGCATCTCAGTCCGATTATGAAATATATTAGGAGGAGCTAAAAAAGTAGGGTGTCAGGGTTGCCAAATTGGATAGAGCATATTCAACTTTAGGAATACCACACAGTGACCTTAGGGAGTCAAAAAAAATATTGTGAAAAGGGTAAAGAAGAGAGAAAAATTCCTCACCAAGATGTAGAGAGGGGTAAAGGGAATCGTCAAGGTGCTTAACCCTAAGAAGCATCTACTTTCACTAAGGGATGAAAGTGATAATGGATCCCCTGCTGAGTGGTTCGGTGCTGATGACAGTGGGTATGATGCAAGGTATTCTAGAGAGAGTAGTTTGTGAGGCTGATTCAGGGAGCATCCTTTACTTATCTTGTTGACTAGGCAGTGGGGGCAATGCCAACTTTTTGGTTGGGGTGTTTGTCCATATATTTGCACTTCTTGAATATTTTTGGGTAGTGTTTTGATAATATTTTGGATGATCTTTTTAATTTTTCTTTGAGATGACATTTTGGATATTGTTTTGTTGTGTTTTTGAGATGTTTTATATGGGCACTCGGATGGTGTCCATTCTTTTATGGATTATCATGCTTTTCTCTTAGTTTTTAGTTTTTCTCTTAGTACTTTATATTGTATTATGAATTATAGTTAAGCATGAATAGCATTACGTTTGAGTTTTGAGATAAAGATACAAGGGAAGTCTAAGTACCTGTGGCCTTTTATTTCTTTAATGTTGGGGTCACTTTGTACACCATTGGCGAAGTCTGAGTATCCATATGGGCAATTAACCCATTTTTAGTGAAGATATGAGACTAAGGCTTTGGTTGTAGCCATAGTTTAGCAAAGTGTGCATACTGTTATTGCAAAACAAAAAAAACCCTTTATCCAAAATTTTTGAAAAATCAAGGGGATGGACGTGAGAAATGTTGCAATAAATGTTTTTCTCCTTTTGTGGCTCCTCAAATTGTTGACTTGTAAATAGTGATAAATACTCCACCTTTGTCTCTCGCGGGAGGGACATTTTGGCGAATTTAGCATGCCACGTGTTGTGAGATTTTGGCATTCATCTCTTAACACTTGTGTTATCTAGAACTTGCCCCGTTAGCCTTTCAAAACTAATTTTGATTTTATGTGGTTGGAGAAATGACCTTAGGCCATCTTTGTGATTTTGGAACCCACTCTAGCCTAAAAAGCCTTCCCATGCATAATTGAAATCCTTAGTTACCCACTTTTAGCCTTTAAACCTTTCTTTGGCAAACTGATTTCAAGCTGTGTTCCGTTATTTTTATCCCTCTTTTGAACCGTACCTTCCTTGTACTTGAAAATGAATTTTGAGGCTTAAGGCCTATGTTAGGGGTGGAGAAATTTATGGAAGGAAGTTTGGAGCCACAAAGTTTTAGTAAAATACCCAATGTGCCTAAGTGTTAAAAACTCATGTTTAGAAAAAAAAACAATGGATCCAACAAAGGAATGACTTCCACGTAAGTTGCAAGAAAAAGAAAAAAAAGAAAAGTGTTGAACAGAGGAAGAAAATTGTAGGCATAAGAAATGAAAGAAAACAAAGAAGAGTGACCCTTAGTCGAAAAAGGAAGAATTGTAAAGGGTGATGTAAACGTTCAAGGAAGGGTGTACTTATGTTGTTCCTAAATGGTATCCTACCCTAACCCAAACCTACATTACAAGCTTAGAAAGTCCTTTGAGATCTCAGACCATTTACTTTGTTTGTAGTGGCGATTGAATATAAGGAAAAGCCAATGGTATGACACTTGTTGCATTGAGATTTCTTTTATGAGAGAGAGAGTTTGTTCACTTAAAATTTCTTGTTACTTAGTTGGTCGTTTTGTGTGTGTAAATTACCTTTCTTGTGCGGATGGCATGCAAATAAGTTAAGGTGGGTGATTTTTGTCACCTCCCGAGCAATGAGGCAAATGAAGTATAGCTTAATGAAGGCAAAAAGGGAGCCCACCTATAGAGTATTGCTCATTGTTGCTTGGCTACTATTTAAAGTCTTATACATCATTGAGTATTGCGTTTTGTGATGAGGGATGTAATGAAATTAGCCTAGCACATGTGCATAGAGCTACTTGTGGTTGCGACTAAAGTTGAAGTCTTTATGGCCTTTGAGGCATAACGTTTGGGCATAAGGGATTATGTCTCATTGTAAGGGATAGTGTTTCTTGAGGACAAGCAAAGGCTTTAAGTTAGGGGTGTTGAAGTGTGGTGATTAAAACACTCATTCTCACTCAACATTCATGTACATTACCTTGTTTTGAATGAATAAATGAGACATATTTGTGAGAAAATGCACTGCTATCCACTCTTTGCAGATACAAAGTTGAAAAGACAGAAAGATATGGATTGGACCTTACAATTATCAAAAGGGAGAAGGAAAAGTGCAGATGAAGACCTTCACTAGAAGATCCTCAGATACAGCGGTCACGTAAGTCAAGGATGGTCACTTGATCACGGTCGTTGATGTAAATCGCGATTGTGGATAAGTGGTGCGATCACGGCTCAGCGAAAGTATTCAGCCCAAGGGCAAAGCTGTAATTTCACGTTCTAATCTCAATTTGACAAAAAGACTCAAACCCTAGCCTCAAGGGGACATTTTATCTCCCCCAATTTTTGAAGTTTAACTCTGGACTTCATAACCTCCAATTTTGGAGAAGAAAATATTGTATAAATTTTGGGTGAAGAATACATTGGAGACCATCTAAGTAGAAGATTTGCTCAATTTCATTGTTGATATTGTGGGAGAGCCAAGTTTGAAGTAAATTTTGGGTGAAGAATACATTAGAGACTATCTAAGTGGAAGATTTGCTCCCTTTCATTGTTGATATTGTGGGAGAGCCAAGTTTGAAGTAACATTCTCTTAGTTCTTCAATAAGTTTTCACAATGGAGATTATGGGTATATCTATGCTTATATATCTTATGTGTAGCTAAATCTCCCTCTTTGGGTTATGTGTGAATAGGGGTTTAAGTATGTGTGGGTTATTAGCGTTACCATCTATTTGGTAGCTCATGTTTATGGGTTGTATCATTACTATGCTATTTTGGTTAGGATTTGATGGGAGAAATCCCCAAATACCCATATGGGTTTGATGAGTGAAAGCTCCAAGCTCTATAAAGCTCAAGGCCATCTTCAAACGAAGGGTTTTGGATGAAGTGTAGGAATCCATATCATCCTCGAAAGAGGGATGTGGAAACCAAAGCAATGATAGACAATTATGTATGTAGTTTGCTAAATTTTCACTATCTTAGACATAAGGGTGAATGTGAGGTTAACTATTCCATAGGTATCATCCTAGAAAAAGGGATGGCTAGATTGAGGTTGTGGTTACAAATTGTTGAACACACCTATTAGGTATTCAAAAGAATCAGTGGGTGAAAGTTTGGTATTTTGTCGAAAGACTAGCATCAAAATCTATCACTAATCCTACTCATAGTTGACTTATTAAATGGATGTTGATTACTAACTCCCACATGTCACTGTTTTAGTAATGCATAATCCCAAGATTCGTGCTTAATTGTTAAAACTCTAATTATTCGTAGCCCCAAATTTATACTAGAAAAAACCCAAAAAGAAATAGAAGTGTAGTATCCTATCTCCCCCATTTTTTCATTTTGTACCATTTGTTTGAAATTTTTTGTATATATCATTCGAATTAATTTGATCGCCACTAATATTATTCCTCGTGGATTCGACTCTAACTCCAAAGTTGGGTAAATATATTGACGGTGACCGTCTTGCACTTAAATTGACATGTAAGTTGAGCGTTATCTGGTACACACTAAGTACAAGTGAACCATACTTATCCCTACGATGACCTTTTGGTGCAGATCAAGGTATGAGTGCACTGCACGGTAGCTGATCTCGAGCATGCTTGGAGCATATTTGAGGTAGGGAACGATCTATGCTTCAAAATTTGATATCCTACCCCATCTATCTAGTTTTATTTCTTGTTTTATATTCAAATATATATTTACATTCTTATTTGGACAATTAGTTGTATATTTTGACTTCGAGATATACTTAATTAGTTCTTGCACCGTGACACCAGATTTTTGGGGTGATTACGATATTGGTATGCATTTTTCCTCTATTATTATATATGAGTGGTTTGGATTCGTTCTTTAAACCTTACTTTGGTTTTTAGTGTTGTTTTTCTCATTCCATATTAGTTTGGATGATTGGCTTACTTATTAAGGCTTGTCATGACAATTGCCATCATGACCCTTAGATTTTGGGTCATGACATCCAATGAGAGTTTCCCTAACTTTGATGGCTCATTAGGAATATATCCAGCCTTAATAAATTACTTGTAAGAATTTTGAAAAAACCTTCTTTCGTATGCTTCATTGGGAGTGGAATATCTTATTGTGGAATTTGAGACATAAATTCTCTAAGTATCCTTGAGGACAAGTTTATTATATCAATCTTCTTTATAGGTAGAGTTATCCCCCCTAGTATATTATCTTGGACATCAATGTGTGACCTTTTTCTTTCCTCACTTTTGGTACATAGCGACGAACATGAGTTGCTTTATTTTTAAATGATGTGGATCCCTTTTATTGGAAGTGGAGGGAGGTTTCTTAATGGATACTTTTTTGAAAACCACCTGGACTTTCTTAGATATGTGATCATCAAACTTGGTTGTTGTGATGTCATTAATGTTTTTCTTCTTCATGGCATAATACTTTAAGTAAAATTTTCCATATGCAAAGTATTATTCAACTTTCATCAATGACTTATCATCCAAAACATTATTTCTTTCCAATATATCTACAAGTTACTTGAAGCATTGATAATATGAAGGTGAAATAATTTTGGTCTCATGCACTCGTGGACTACAAAGCAATCTATTGTATGAAGTCTCGACATAAATCATATGTATTAGTATATTTGATCACAAATCATCCATTTGGATATCTAAATTGATATTTCCTATGGCCATATGACCCCTTGATTGAACCCTTATATCAACAAATGACTTTCAATAAGTTCATCAGTTGTGATGTCAAGTTCCTTCATTGTCCGAATAAATAGTATTTTGATTCCAAATCCCCATTTATTAGGATTATATTTATCTTCTTCTCAAGAGCATGACCCATCATATACAAGGGATGATTGTGTAGCGTTTAACCAAACAAGAGATCATCATCTATAAATGTGATTTTACATCACATACATGTGTGACTTGGAAAAAAGAGGTTCAATATGCTTTTCAGAAAATGAAAGAGGTTCTATACATGAGCCTTCATCCTTCACTTCTTATTTGCTAGTGTTGTAAAAAAGATGCCTCTATATTGACTTAAGTAGTCTTTGCACAGAACCAACTCGATAAGAATTTTCCCAAGTCACTAGACGTCATGGTTATTTTTTGTAATGGTCCACTACCTTCATCCTCTGTGAAAGCTCAACTAATTTTTTCTTTGTTAATTTCCTTACAATCATCATTCTAGTTGGTTGCTCAATGAATCCTCTCATAGATTCATCTTGTTGCATCTCTTCCTAGCTACTAGAATCCAACCTTCATCAATTAGCGACTTGCCATGCTCTAATGCCTCCTTATTATGCTCTTTTGAGTTGTATATTTGGACCAAATTGAGTGTGCAAAAGTAATGGAGATTTGATGAAACCTGTCCTGCTCATCACCTCACAGGATCTTCTTTTTGTTGAATCGTCACATAATATTTTACTTGAAGACAAACTATGTCCACTTCCTAGAATCGATGACTTGTTTGACTAACTTCAGGGTGCAAGTTACTTTTATAAGATAGACCTCAGATCAGGCTATCATCAGCTCAGAGTCAAAGAATGTGACATTCGGAAGACAACATTTAGAACTCGGTATGGTCACTTCAAATTCTTAGTCATGTCCTTTGGTCTTACCAATTCCCCAGTAACTTTCATGGACTTGATGAACCACGTGTTCAAGTAGTACTTGGACATGTTCGTCATAGTCTTTATATATAACATCCTTGTCTACTCCCGCAGTGAGCATGAACATGCAGACTATCTCAAAATAGTATTACAGACTCTCAAAACCATTAGCTATTTGCTAAATTCAGTAAGTGTAAATTTTGGCTAAGGTTAGTAGCCTTCCTTGACCATATCATTTTTGGTGATGGCATTAGAGTTGATTCCCAAAAGACCAAAGCAGTGAGAAGCTGGCCCAGACCCATATCTCCATCAAATATTTGGATTTTCTTGGGTTTGGTTGGCTATATCCGATGGTTTGTTGAGGGATTTTCATCTATTGCATCCCCTATGTCCAGATTGACTCAAAAGAGTGTCAAATTTCAGCGATAAGATTCTTGTTAGAAGAGTTTCTAGGAGTTAAAGACTCGATTCACTACAGCCCCAGTTTTGACTCTACCAGATGGTCCAGACGACTTTGTTGTGTATTGTGATACTTCCAGAGTTGGTTTAAGGTGTGTTTTGATGCAAAAAGGTAAGGTCATAGCCTATGACTTTTTATAGCTTAAGCCCCATAAAAAGATCTATATAACTCACGATCTTGAGTTAGTAGTAGTAGTATTTGCCTTAAAGATTTGGAGGCATTATTTGTATGGAGTGCACGTTGATGTGTTCACTGACCATAAGAGGTGATTGAAGTTATTGAAAGACTATGACAAGATTATTCTGTATCATCTGGGCAAGGCCAATATAGTGGTTGAGTCTCTAAGTAGGATGTCTATGGGTAGTATTACTCACTTGGATGATGGTAGGAAGAAGTTAGCTCAGGAAGTTCATCAGCTTGTCTGATTAGGTGTTCACTTATTCAATTCAACAGAAGGTAGTGTACTGGTTCATAATAGTTCAGAATCATCCCTGGTTTACTCAGTGAAGGAAAAGAAAGATAGAGATCCCAGTTTAGTTAAGTTGAAAGAATTAGTCAGAGATCAGAAGATAGAGGTTTTCTCCCAATGAGGAGAAGGTGTTCTACGCTGTCAGGGTCTCCTATGTGTTCCAGGTGTAGATGACCTAAGACAGAGGATTCTTGCAGAAGCGTATGGTGTGCATTACTCTATTCATCTAGGGGACACTAAGATGTACCGTGATTTGCGGGAGATCTATTGGTAGAGTGGGATAAAGAGGGACATTGTAAAGTTTGTAGCCAAGGGATCAATATGTCAGCAGGTTAAGATCGAGAATCAGAGTCCTAGTGAGGCTATGCAAGAGTTTAGTATCCCCACTTGGAAGTGGGAGGAGGTGAACATGGATTTTGTGATGGGTTTGCCTCATACTCATCATCAAAATAATTTAGTCTGGGTCATTGTAGATAGGATGACCAAATCAGCTTATTTCCTACCAGTCCATGCCTCTTATTCAGTCGAGGACTATGCCAAACTCTATGTTAGAGAGTTGATCAGATTGCATGGAGGTCTATTATCTATTATCTCAGATAGAGGTATACAATTCACTTCTCATTTATGGAAGTGTTTTAGATGGGTCTTAGTGCCCAAGTTCACCTCAGTACAACCTTTCATCCTTAGATAGATGGTCAAGTAGAAAGGACCATTCAAACTTTAGAGGATATGCTGCGAGCGTGTCCAATAGACTTTAAAGGTAGTTAGGATGACCACTTACCTCTGATTATGTTCTTATATAACAACAACTATCATTCTAGTATTCAGATAGGTCCGTTTGAGGTACTCTATAGGAGGAGATATAGGTCTCTCATTGGTTGGTTTGAAGTGGAAGAGGTCACAGTGGTAGGGCCTGACTTGGTTTTTAACACCGTAGAGAAGGTTCAGTTGATCAGGGAAAGGCTTAAGATAGCTCAGAGCCGACAGAAATCATATGCAGATGTGCGGAGAAAGGATCTCAAGTTTGAGATTGGTGATTATGTGTATTTGAAAATCTCTCCTATGAAAAGAGTGAGGAGGTTTGGCAAGAAGGTGAAAGCTCAGTCCCCGATATGTTGGTCCTTAGAGAATTCTCAGCCATTTTAGAAAGGTAGCTTACAAGCTTGAGCTGTCTTCAGATTTAGCTTCAGTCTATCCAGTGTTCCATGTCTCCTTGATAAAGAAATGCATAGGTGACCCAACAGTTGTAGTACCTGTAGGGCGTATCGATATTCAGAACAACCTCTCTTATGAGGAAATTCCAGTCAAAATCCTTGACTACCAGATTCGCAGACTAGGGAATAAAGAAATCCCTCTAGTCAAAGTTCTTTAGCGGAACCAGTAGTTGAGGGAGCTACTTGGGAAGCAGAAGCAGATATGCGGACCTAGTATCCTCATCTCTTCTTTGAAAATTTAAATTCATCCCAAGGTAACATTTTCCCCTTGAACTTACTAATTCCATGCTCAGATTTCCCTTACAGACTTAGATTAGTTACTATTGTATTTTTCAGTTATGTACTCGTGCATCAGATATGCATGTTCGGTACAAAATGTTAGCATATCAGTAGTGTCAGTTATGAAATCATGTTATAGTTTGCATGTCCTGTATCTAAATCCAGTCTATCAGTATTCTCAAATCAGTCAGCCTCAATCGAGGATGAATATTCCTAACGGGGAGATATTATAAGACCCCGCAAAATCCTAAGCTTAACTCAGTCCTGTAAAGTTTGTTAGGGGGGTCCCAGACTTAGAAAACTTTAGCTAAGTATTCAAACTTAGTGTTATTTTAGCCTTCTTAGGTTGGCAACTCTATTTCACGACCCTTATGACCTTAAAGTAATGATTTTTAGGTTGAATCATGATCAGGAATATCAGTGGGTGTTCTAGGACAATTTTTAGATTTTTTGATTTGTTTGGACCATATTTGAAAGCTCAAACAAGTGGATTGACGCGATCTCGATGTGCAGTGTCACCCATTGCATCGATGAAATATTTTCCTCCAGCTCCCAGTGCAAATTTCAGTAAACCGATACAAACTTGATGCAGCACGTTGGCTATCGTGTTGATGCTAACAACGCGGTGCATCTGTCTATACGTCGCTAAACCAGTTTTCAGTAAAATTAAAACAACGTCCAGAGGGGTAATTAGGACATTTTCCTCACTTCGACCCAACCCCTAAAACACGAAATTCAGCCTTCACAAAGCAAATTACACTCTTTTCTCTCAAATTGTTCTCAAGTACAAAACCCTAGAACATCAATTTCAAGATCAATTCTCAAGAACACTCCATTAATCTTCAAAAATTTAATTGTTAAGGTGTGTCAAGTGTTCATTCAAGGTCCCTTCCACCCTTGGAGTTCAAGAATCTATTTTTAAAACTTCAAGTGTATTGATTTTATGAATTTTATGTTGGGTTTGATTACATGCATGATTATAATGATTAATTGTCTTTCTAATCAATGTTTTGTTAGAATTTTTATGTGGAGTTATTTGATATATGTATAGAATCATATGAATCCATGCTAAACTATTGAAATTGTAAATATGGATTTGAATTATGGTGTCTATATGTGGTTAGTGTCATGTGCATGGATTATTTCCTCCAAGTGTTTGATAAATTGCTCATGTAAATAAAGAAAAAGGGAAAACAATCATGTAATGTTAGGTTATGTGCAAGTTATATCATGCAAGTATTTGATAAAATGTCTCTATGAATAAGTAGTGATCAAGTGCACATGGTTATGCCCTTTTGAATTTATGCTACGATTTAACTTTCATGCTATCGAGTCTTGGGTGTATCCAATACATGAAAACTTAGTTGTTTACCTAGAGTTGTGGTAGTTACAGAACAGTCTCAGTAGTGTCACGAACAGTAACCTCAGTAATCAGTCATATTTATATTTCAGTATTCAGTTCAGACCTTAATAAATCCAGCTATTCAACAGAACTCTGTAGTATTCCATCAGTTAACAGAATTTAGTAGTACTCTGTTAGTTAACGAAACTCAGTAAACTCAATTCAGTTCAGTTAGATAGTACAATCAGTAATAGTTCAGTCCGGCCTAGTACAGTTTCAAAATCAGTGTAGTGTCTACTCAGTTGGGAGTAGGATTTAGCACCGAGCGAACCTAAGGATAGGGGCATTCCTACTAGCAAAAGGTTTGACCCTTAGTAAAAGTCCCTATATTACAGAATTACGTAGCCAGCATAGGTTGAGATATCTTCCTTCTAGACTAGGGTTGATACATCTCATATGAGTTTTTCCTGCAAGTGAGGGTTGACAAAAGAGATTTCTGTCAGAGAGGGTTAACTCACAACTTGTCTTTAACTATGACAAGATAGTGATACCCTTCAAATTGGAGTTACAAGTTAGACCCCAATCTATTTAGAAAGGGGCTTGTTGGTTAGATGATTATCTCCCACAATCTCAGTTTTAGTCTTTAAAATAAAACTCAATTTAGTTCTATAGAAATCAGGACTGTCAGACACAATCACTAAGTTCAGTACATAACTCAGAATAGTTCTACAGAATTAGGACTATGAGATACCGTCACTCAGTTAATAGTAATACAGTATTTGTAAACTCAGATATCAATAAACTAGTGATTCTGAATGCAGTATCTAGTGTTACCATGACCTCAGTTACAGTTTACATACTTCATGCATATACTCTCATTCAGTTATACTCATGTTATTCAGTCAGTATTGTTCATACATATGAACCCATGCATCTCAGCCTACCTCACTTAGCATACCAGTACATTCAAAGTAGTGATACATACCTTTTTTTTCCTCTATGATGTCTATTATTATAGGTTCAGATGCACGAGCTCCCTATTATACAGAGCAACCCAATCCATCAGCAGCAGACTAGTGGTGAGTCCTCATTGTTTGAGAATATATTTATTATTCTAGTATTTCAGTACTCAGTTTATTTTAGTAGTGGAGTTAGTTGGGGACTTGTACCATCAACTCCTTGTTCAGACAGTAGAGACTTTTCAGACATAGAGTATTTATAGATAAATGTTCAGTTTTTGTATTGATGTACCGTACTCAGTATTTATTTACAGCTTTGAACCCTATGGTAAGTTTCAGCCTACATTTTGCAAAATTACAATATTATTATTCATTTAATACAACAGGTACTAGTCATGTGTTAGCTTGTGCTCCTTCGGGATTATAAGCACCGTGTAGCACTTGGGGTACAGAATCGGGGCACTACAATGACGATGAGGTATTAGTTGTGAGAAAGCCACCTATTTTAAAGTACAAAGTAATTTTTCCAAACAAGACTAAGGAACATTCACATGAAGAAGTTCAAAATGACCATACGCCAATCCTATTCATCAAATGTAAGACCCTATTTTGACCCTCCTGTATTTGTAACATTGATTTTTCACTTGAACTGTGCTTAGGGATGTTAAAAGGGATTTTTGGAGAAGTTTCATAATTTTCAAAAGGGGTTCGGGCCAATTTGGAACCCTGAGGCAGTGAGGGTCTATAAAATTAGCGTGTCATAGAGGATAACCTCTACAATAGCAGCGTGGCAAAGAGGCTAGCCTCCGCAAGATTGGTGTGACACGTTGGTGTGTTAAAATAGCCTGGTTTTTGTTTTTTCACTTAGGGTGAGGGGATTTTGGTCGTTTTATCCCTTGTACGACCTTTAAGCATAAAATAACCCCATTTCCTTTAGTTTTCAAAGATCAAACCATTCCTTTTCTCTCTCAAACTCAAAACCCAAGAACAATCAAGGGTTTTATAGGGGATTCACTATTAAAGCTCCGAACTCCAAATTATTTTCAATTTCTAGTATATTTATGGCATGTATCTCATTCTCTAAATTTATTTTTACATTGGGTAATTATTTACTCATTATCCATGTGATTTGAATTAATGAGTTTGAAATTGGGTTAAGGAGTTTTGATTGTATTATTTGAATTACCTTTCCCATGTTTTAAATTGATAATTTATTCTATAATTTTTTTTTTGGACTGAATGAGTGCATTGTTATGGGAATTGGAATGGGGAATAGTGGTCTCCAAAGATTGATGACTTTTTGGCTTGGTAATGACATTAACCCCAACCCATTTTGTAAATTTAGTTTTTGAACATGGATAATTGCATAATTCAAGTTATTTATGAACCCATTGCATTGCATTAATGAAAAATTAGTTTAAATGGATCTGAAACACCCTTGGTAGCTATGGTTTAGATTTTTTTGAAATTGAACTTGATAGTCAATTAGTTACATAGATCAAACTGGCATACTTACACAAACGTGCAAGCATAATTGGTATGAAGATACCCAATAGTAAATGCCTTAATATAAGACTCATGGGTTGATGGTTGGGTTTATGTGCAAACTATTTTAATTTAGGCTTAAAAAAGATTGTGTAGCTCAACATGATAGTATAGTCCTGGGGGGGCCAGGGATAAAACAGGAAACCACATTTTCTAGAATGGGGGTTTATATGACCATGTTCTTTGTTTACACGCACTAGGCCTTTTCAGCTGAGGGAGCTAAACTCATATAGCTCGTGGATGCCTTTAGGACAGAGTGAGCTACACATTTCATTTTAATGGTTTAAACTCTCATGTTCATGACCCTTGTATCTATCTTGGCATCCTATAAATGAATATATAATTCTTATGCATATGGTTTTGACTAGTTTATGGCATTGACATTGTTTTATCACTTTTCCTGATTTACATGCCAGTGCTTATCCTACTGACCATCTTTGGATGCTACATCATTTCAAGTGTAGGGTTCAAAAGGTATTATGTTTCTCTTGTGTAGTGTTTGGTGGTTTGGTACATCTTTTCAGTTGATGTAAAGTGGTGAGCCTCTATTTTTCAGAAGTCTCAATAATTTCATCTATTTCATTTACTTTTTAGTATCTCACTTTAGATTTTTTGGGTAATGGTTAGGGGCGTTTCTAGACCTATTTGGTATTTCTGGTCTTAGAGGCTTTGTGGAAAAGTATTGGTAGGATGTTGATTTTGATTCATAGATTTTACATTTAATTATCTATCCTTCTTATTACTATTTGGTAGGCTTCTACCATATTCTTTGATCGTGTTCTGGATGTTAGACTATGGGGTGGTCTCTAGCTTATGGTGGGATTGTGTAATGACCTTTCAGGTTATTTTTCATACTTTTGCTTATTTTTCATCATTAAGGTTTTCCTATAGCTACCCTAAGTCATTTATGACTTTTTGGGACTGACAGTTCAGTTATCAAGTAGTTCGTTTGGTTCTTAGAGCCAAGTCTCTGTTTAGAAGTCTTCGCTGGTTCCAAATGATCATCAGATGCAAACTTCAGTTAAATGATCTCAAATGTAAATTCTTAATATGCTAGAAGCTCTAAAATATCAATTATAGGCTAGGTAGACCTTTGATTCTGGTCCCATGCACCCGATGGGACCCACATTTGATCTAAACAACCCCATATGAAAAATTTTACTATGCCAAAGCATCTAAAATATTGAATTTAGTATGGTTACATAGTTCATTTGCGAAAATTGGATACCGAATGAATCTCGAGGCGTTGTTGGAAACTTGGAAAATTTTCCAAGATTGTTAGTGCTGGTGTGTAGTGATTGCACAAGGAACAACATGATCACACTATGGCGATATCACATAGGCAATTATAGTCAAGGGATGGTGATAGCAACATCTCTTTACCTATAGGTGTATAAATAGACCCCAAAGTCGCAGTTTTAGCCACTTTTTCTTCATCTTTGAGACCTAAAAACCCTAAATAGGTATAAGGACTAAAATTGAGTCTTGTGGGTGACCTGGGAACTTTATTTACATCTTTTATTATGATTATAATCCGAATTAAAGTAAGATTTCATAACTTTCTTAATTAATTTCTTAGTTTCTGACCCAAAACCCAAATTCACTTAGGGCATGATTTTAGCTTAAAGTTTACTTAGTTTTCAACCAAATTTGAGGGATTTGATTCCATGATCTTGATACCATGTTGGGTTAGCCTCGAAAATATATTTTCTGTATGTGGGGCTCACTTGGGATTTTTGGTATCGTTTTTGGACCTGAAGCACAATGTTCAAATATGGGTAATATTTTTCTCATATTGATGAGTAGATTATAATTTTTATAGTATGATGAAATTTTAGGATTGTGAAATGAAGGAGCTTTTGGTGAAGGATTTAAGAATTTGCAGTTTGGCTTTGAAGTATGCTTCTATTTACTCTTCTTTGTAAGATGATGCGTATTATATATTGCATGTGAATGTGAAGGTAAGTTTGATTACGGGTAGACTAAATTAGTATGAAATATTGTAATTTGGGGAGATGATGAAGGGTTTGACCCATAAGTTGAAATGCTTAATACTCTTTTAGAATCCTTTTGCCTTCTCCTTAGATTGAGCTAATACATAGCATAGATTTGACATGATGCTAGATATAGGATATGATTTTGGTGTAGGAATCATGGTTAGTACATTTAGCCTACTTTGGGATACTGTGGTGATCTTGAAATCGTAATTTAAGTAGAGTTAACTAAATGTCCTTGTTTCTAGATGAAATTCCTATCTTAGGATTGGTTATGGCTTACTTGACATCTAGAAGTTAAACTAGATACCTTAGCCTAGTTTGCGATATAAATTGCCTAAATATGGACATTGACGATTAGAAGTGGGTTCTTTCGGTCCACCATAGGACAAAACTTATGCTAGTTCTTGTGGACTTAGTTGTGGATGTTAGTCCTAGTTGATACTATTTAACCTTTATAATAAGTTTACTTCGTGACTTGGTAAATTGTGATGACTTTTCCTGAATTATGATAATTAGCCTATAGAGATGATATCTCCTTATAGTTATGATATATATGACCTATAGATGTGAGATTCTTATTGATATATTATGCCTCCTAGATATGAGATGCGTATTGATATGTCATGCCTCCTGTTTGTGAGATGATTATAGATATGTCTTATGGTTTATAGAGATGTTATGCCTCATAAATATGCTATGGCTTATAAATATGAGATGATGTATAAATATTTTTATTGATATAGGTTCTGGATATGTATGTGATCAACAGGCCATGATTATGATGCTATAATTATTATAGACATATTATTAGGCCCATCGCCATGTTATGACATGATTTGACCATTCAAGAAGTGTCTATCCTTATAAAGGATATTATTGTAGTTTATTGATATATTAGTGCTTATGGTTCCATTGTATGAATACTAGTGATGGCATGCATAGATTTGGTAAATTTATGATTGTTGTATAGGTGATTTATACAATTCCGATTAGAATATAATATTATTATGGTTATCGCTAACCAAGTGTTAAAGCCCATTTTCTGCATTAATAATGGATTTCTTCATAATAACAAATGTTTATTTTAATGAATAGTTTATTTGTAAAAGAGTTCAATAATGATGTTTGAAGGACTTGACTGAGTTCAATAGTTTATCTAGAAACACATCTCTCCGATATGGGACTAAGGAAGATGCTAGATTGATAACATGAATTTTGGCTAAAACTCAATGAAATTTGTAATATTCATGTTATATATGTATGCCTATTTATAATGTGATATTGATGATGAGTGATTGATTATGGAAGTATATTCTACCTTGCTTCTCTTTTTAAGTTAATTTATTTTAGCCTTTGTATGGCTTGTTCTTTACTTTAACCCTTAAGGGGCTTGCTCTTTACTTTAGCCCTCGTGTGGTTTTTAATTTACTTTAGCCCTTATAGGGCTTGCTCTCTATTATTAACATTGATTTGGATATGATGATGATACAATGTTGACAGGCAAGGCTGAAAGATATATGATAATATGATGATGCCCAACAAGAATGGAGGATATTATGATGATATGATGTATATGACAAGTCAAGAAGATATTATGATGATGTGGTCATACCTGACAAGGTAAGAGGGTGTTATTATTATTATATTGAATCCAGTAATGTCAGAGGATGACTCTATTTCTATACCTATGTGTACATCTACCAATTAGAGTCCTACTAGCCCTATGTAAGAAAATTTTTTCTATATATATATATACCCAGCAAGGCAGTATGGTTATGATGATGATGATGATTAAGGTTATGATGATAATGGTTACGATATTGGTATTATGATATTGTGGATTTTATTGCATTCATACTTACATGCGTATCACCTATCACCAATATACACTTATATCTATCAGCTAGTATAGGAGGGTTGCATAGATATGGTGATGACTATGCCTTGTGTAGTTGTATGCTGATTGAACCTTTTGATCTTGGGGCGGTGGGGGTACGTATGGACTCGGTTAGTTATTTGGTTGTTCAAAAGAGGAGATTACTTGCATTGTTATTGACATTGTTATTATCATTATTATGATCATTATAATGGCTTGTTTATGATAGATTGGTCATTCATTCGGTATCGAGACTTGAGATATGATTCCAAACACTGTTATCTTACAATTACATTACTATGCATGACCATCTGATGACTTGATATATGGATTAGAACCCTAAGTATTCTAGCACTAGCTTCTGTTATGATTATTAGGTCTTAAATATCTTATCTAATGACTTATGCTGTACTTCGAGTGGACCTTGTTATCTACTTACACACACACACACACATATATATATATATGTATATATATGCATACTTAGCAATATGTAGCTATGGTATTACTGTATATCCTCCTTTTCCTTCATTTCTCTGATTATACACTCATTCCTTGGCCTTGTATACTTACTTATATGTATCCTCATTCCACTCTTACTTACACACTGTCAAGTGATATACGGTATAGTCTTGAGATTTATAAGTATGGTTGGAATGGGATAATGCATTCTTACTATTTTCTTAGACTTAACATGTTAGTCTCTGACATGAATAGGATAGTTTATTCTTCTTATCTCATTAGTTGTCTTATATTATTGCTCGATATTTAGGTGTAGTTTTCCATTCTGTTTATATGTTATATATATCTGCATTATGTTTGTATCTCAGTTGGCAGTTGCCTATAGATTACCACATATTTGGTACTCATACTACACTTCTGCAGCCTACAAATCAGACTACAAGTTATCACCATTGATGTGTGCATTGTGTGGGGCAGCCATGGTTCGAAGACTTAGAGTGAGCTCCTAACATTTAAAGTATTACTTATCTCCCACTTATGTATTAGACTAGTCTCTATATTGTATTCAGAAATAAGTTATATCAGAGTATTCATTTGTACTTCACTTTATACTCTCGTTATATAAGTAGCTCTTGTATTGATTGTTGACACCCAATTTTGATCGCTCGATGCCCCTCTTAGGCTGTTATTTTACCAAAATTATCAATTTTAAAATATTAGTATTATTTACGCATTACTTTAGCATAAAATAAATATTTTACGTGTCACATCCATGATTTAAATATATAAAATTATTTTATTATCATTTTTATTAATTTAAATATAATTAATATTTATTTAGCCAATTTACAAATGCATTGTCTAGTTCACATTATTATTATTATTGGTTATTATTATTTTTGTCACAATTATTGTTAAAATAACGACCTATTTCTATCCAATTTCGTCTACATGTTTTTAGCCATTTTTTCTAATTGGTGAAAGTTTTGACATCAATTTTGGCCAAAAATTAAATTCTCATTTTTTATTTTTAACATTGATTTTGGCCATAAATTAAATTTCTATTTTTTAAATTCTGTTATCAAGTTTTATCTCACCTTTGATAAAAATGATCAAACGACTGAGATTAAATCCCTATCTTTTTTTTAAACAACACTCCCAAACCCTAACTCACTTTTCACAAAATAGCCACACCTCTTTCTCTCTCTACATCTTCTTTCTTTTTATACCTTCTCTATATCTACAAAGGCTGTCGCCGCCAGCCAGCCACCACGACTAACAAATTCGATGCCACCCTTTCCCCTATTTCTGTCTTCCCGCTTTTCCTCCCTAACCAGAGAAAACCGACTAATTACCATGGATGCCGTTGATCCAGCTGCAATTTCAGCTGGCAGAGCGCTAGCGTAGCCTCCCATCTTCACCGAGCAATGACACGACCCCCAATACCTGATCTCTGCATCTTTTCTCTAAATCAAAGCCATTTCCTCCCTCACCAGTCATCAAAAGCATTTCCACCACCGGTGGACCATGCAAGCAGTCGTCGCCTCCCTCTCTCTATCTATTTTTTATTTTTTGCTGACTCCCACCAAAAAAGGCAACAAACTAGCCATAAAAACAACCATCAAGAGCCTTTTCGCTGCACTGCTGACTCAAATCTTGACAAATACAACTATAAATATTTCTGGGATTAATTTTCTCTCACTCTATACTATATGCTTTGTTTGTTGATTTCTTAAAATTTGATTCTTAGATTTATAATTTTTGAGGTTCCACTTGAAATTTTGATATGCTTACTTCAATTACATGTTGGTCTAGGCATTTAGGTTGACACATGTGAAAAGTTCCAATTTTAGGAATGCTTAATTTTTTCATAGTCATAGATTGCTAATTGTTATCTTGACTTTTGAGATTACTCATCTTGTTTGTGAGTTGATAAATTTCTCTTGTCTCACGATTGTGGCAGACTTGACATTTAGTGCTTATGGCAAAGAATATTTGATTGTGTATTGTATTCTAAATTATGTTATGGGACTAATTTTGTGATGATTTGAATAGGATTTGGTAAAGAATATTTGATTGTGTATCGCATTCTTAAATTATATTATGGACTGATTTTTCGTATAATTGATGATTTGAATTGGATTAGGTACATAAATATACTATCATAATTAAGGGGTTATTTTACAAAATTAATTTTCTTTTCAAAATTTTTACACATGCCTATTTATGGTAAATTGAACAATTTTTTTCATTCTTAATTGATTAGTGATTAATCCTAACATGTTTATGATTAATTTACTTCCTTTTGCTTAATATGTGATAACTTTGTACTAGCCTATATACTGTAAATTTCAATATTATGGATTTGACTTGTTTAATTAGGATATTCTTGGCATATTTTTTTCACTTATTGCATTTTGCCTGTCTCATTAAGGAAAAGAATTTACATGATTATTCTTAATTTATTCTCTTTCCTTTACCTATTGATTCTTTTATTCACTATATACGAATACTCCTTATTCACAATTTAGATATATCATATAGCCTCCTCTTAAACACATTCTCAACAACTAACACTCTCTACATTGTCCATACCCTTGACAATCTCTATATTCCTTCATACAAAAGCTTTAAGCAAGAAAGAAATAATTTTACTTTATTACTTTTCGTACTTACTTTTGGAGCATGGGTTTCGACCTTTCTGTGGCAGTTTATACTTGGATCCTGTGCTACTTGGGTTTTCATATTTTTATTATTTGTTATCATCAACCGGTAAGTTCCTATCGATGAAATTTCCATTCCTTCTGTGATAATTGTATTGGTGTAGTAGAAATTGTTAGGGAGCCTGCCTATAGCAACTGGTTCAAAATGATTATTATGTGCTTGTCTTCTATGTCTTTGTTTCTTTGTTTAAGACAATGTGTTGGTATATTCGAGTATTTCTTCTGTGCTTGCCCTGCACTTTTGCTCGTATTTGATAGGTATTAAGTGGTATTGGAAGAGTCGCTGGGAACTTGGGAAGGGTTGATTACTTTTTTCTTAGTTTAGTTTCATAGCTTCGTTTTAATTCATTGGTCTGTATTGTATAAACCATACCGATGTAATAAATTAGGGGACTGCTCGGCGAGGCGGGATGTATGTGCTCTATGAATCACGTAGGCAAACATAACTTAGGTATATCTGTTTTACGTGCTGCGTGAATCTCTTAGTTGAACTTGATTTAGGCTGATTAATCAATTTTGACGCTTAGAAAATATTCTTTTAGGATCATTAATTAACATCTGGTTTAGGATTAAACTAATGTTTTAATTTCTATCGTAGGTGATTTTAACGACCATATGTCTACTTTCAACAGTTAAAAGGGGAATTATCAGTTGCCATCATATAAAATGAATTTTCAATACATAAACTTTATTCTGCAGTCTTTTAAACCCGCGTCCAGCAGCTAAATTTTTTTTTTTACAAACAATTTTCATCAAAGGAAAATCAATTTTCAGTACTTTAATTTTCAGCAAATAACAATAAAAATTTGTGTTTGGCCCTCAAGATAAACTTTCAACAAAACCTAGTGATTTTTCACCCGTTAACTGTCGGCACCTAAAATAGATTTTCTCATGTTATAAATTGTTTCCTTTTGGCATCTTCTCAAATGAATTTTTAGTTAACCCTTTGCTAAGACACAACAGATCTTAAACACATCTTGATATGTCAGTTTGTTTTATTATTCTCTATTATCGTTCATCGGCATATTTTTCACTTAGTACCACATCAATAAGGTGTACATTTAAAATTAGTAATTATTTTTCTTAACATGTCAATCACCTTAATCACACTTTAAGTAACCAAAGGCTAACTTGGGACCATTATGTGCTACGTGACATCCTATTTGTTTTGCGTTTTGTGTGCTGCTAGGAAACAGAACTTTGTCTAGACCACAAATTCAAATTAGTAAAGCCTAATGTCTTTTGGGTGATAAGTGGGATAATAAGCATTCTATAGGCGTTAGTTTTATCCTTTCTTTTTAGAACGCTTTTAGGTTTGACAATCAGCCTGGGGGAGGGGGTTTAGTCATTCGAAAGTGATGATACCCAACATATATTACACAACTTATGGCATTGTCACTTGTCTAAGAATCCAGCTGTTGGCTAATGGGTCAGATAATGATTAAACAAGTTGGGGTTCTGATCCAAATGAAATAAAAAAACTTTCTTTTGTTTGATTTTTCAAATTCGTTCTTTTTTTACTTTACACGTTTATGTTCTTGGGGTAGTTTAGATTTTTAAATTAATAAATATTTTGTTTTAAATTTATTTTCTTTTCTCCTCGCTAAACTACTTTACATTATTTGTTGTCTTCTTTTTTTTTATCTCTACCTGGTTAATAATTAGAAATAAATAAATGACTTTTGTTTATTTATAACTTTATCACTTAGTTAACATTAAGTTAGTAATAAGTGACCTTTATTTGATCACATAGAATCCCCATGTAAAATAATAATTCGACTGGAAACCACCTTTGTGGAGCTCGAAAGGTGCCTAACACCTTCCTTTCGAGGTAATTTGAACCCTTACCCAAATTTCTAGTGAACGAAGACTAAATAACAATATAGGTTCGTCATTAGCCTAGAATGGTGTCCTAATGTACCTTAATTCATTATGTGGTGACTCTTCACACTCTTTTAAACAATTCTAAAAAACAGTACTCACATCAAATCCCGCTTTTTAGGAGAAAAATAGAGTGCGACAAAATGGCGACTCTGCTGGGTATACTTAGGTTCTAATCATTATGAGTTTGTGTTTTATGTGGGATTCTATTGTTTTCCTAAATTGTATTTTGGTTGTGATTTTTTATGACAATTGTTTATTTTGACATCTTGATTTATTTTTCCACATGTTAGCCCTTCTCCTTCCCGTTTTATGTGTTTTTCATATTTTTCCATGCCTATCCTTTCTCCCTTCTCCTTTTTGTTGGCTGTATATTTTGATATTTATTTATTTTTATGTTGCTAATCATTTTCTATGTGCTATATGTTACTGCTTTATATAACTGTCATTTTGATCATATTTTCCTCCACTTGGAACCTCCTTTATTTTCTTTTAACAAATGGTTGTGTGGTTGCATGTACGTTTTTTTCTAAAACACCCTTTGGAAAATGTTTTGTTGATCGGTCTATTAGTGGTACATCGATAGTCACAAGCTCTCCTACTCCCGAGTTATCCACTCAAGGGAACCACATAATAAACCCACTCTTGTCCTTTAGGTCTTGGCTACATATTTCTTTTACTAAGGAATATGCGTCCCATTCAACCAAGGATGTCGTGGCACCATTGATGCGTTGAATATTATTCTTATTCAAAGTCCAATGGGGTTCACAACCCTGAAAGGATGCATGACACTATTTGCTATGTGTTGCATTTCTATGTATGTATTGATATCTCGCCTATATTTTAGTTTTCATTCTTGTCTTAGTCATTCCTTACTCTTAGTGTTCCTCAATAAAGAACTCGTTACTCTTACAATTATTGTCATGTTAGGACCCTATAATACATCTTAGGGCATATTCAAAATCCTCCAATTCATCCCCACTTTCTATTCAACTTCTATAACACTCAAAATTTTGAACTACGTCTGACCTGATTCTTGTTCTAACAAGATACGTAGGCAATCCTTTATAAGGGTTAGGTCTTCCTTTTCCCTCTCTTTAACAAAATATCCTAATATTTAAAAATTTGAAACAATCTTTATCATTCAAATTGTTTGTCTACCAAATCATATTCCCCCTTCCCTTCACCTTTTCATAATGTTATAAGGGTGAAAACTAGAACCTTTCTTCGAATTACTCGAATGAGTTTTTCACAATCTTTCAAATTCTCAAATGTTTCAGACTAAATTCCTCAGTTGAGTTAATTCTTCAAAATTTCTCAAACTTTTCAAATATTCAATCCTCATAATTCTTCAAGACAAAACTTCTTTAAACATTTTATGTGCATCTTTTAAATATCTTATCATTATTTACATATTTGCCCCATCAGTTCCAAGTATGAACTTAGTACCTAGGCCTTGTTTATCGTCTATCTTCTATCTGTTGACATCAATTCACTTCTCAAGCTTAAGTTATACCTTACCCATTCGTCCTAAAGTCCTCCTTGATAAAATGACTCATATTATCATATTACCTCTTTTAATATTTGGTACACTCGCTCCTGTTTTGTTCAAACTGCTATTTTTTCAAGCATCGACTCATTTGAAAATCTGTGACACGACAGATATGCTCAATATTCATAAAATTTCATCAATTCTCTTCTTGCCCTGTTTGGATTGTATCTCCTTATTCTTGCCTTACCCCTACCAACGACAAATATTAATACTATGCGTCTTATGATTGTGATAAAGTAATTTGAACCAAAGATTTCGCAAATAAGGTTAGGAAATTCTAATTCCAAACTCCTATTGCATCAAACATGGATTATAATATCATAAGTAACACATATTTGTCATCCTAGGACCAGCTTGGACTTAATAAGGCTTCGTCCATTATACAATGTTTTATTTGTGCAAATTAACATGTTTATTCTTTCACTATATTTCACCTTCACCTTACTCACTTGACCTTTTTTTTATATTTTTTCTCCCATACCCAAAAGATTGATTCGTGCATTTTCTCACCAATTGCATCAATTGAAAAGGCTTGAGCTCCCTCTCTTAAATCTAGTAACCAAGATAGGAAAATGGGTGATAAAAACGATACTAGAAATGACCATAATGAGATGTTCTTACAAATGGAACAAAGAATCCATCAATTACAAGGGGAATTGTCACAATCCAGTAACTTGTCTAATCTACCCCTTATTTTGAATGCTCCTCTTGAACCACAAGCTGAGGGTAACACCGCTATCAAATCTCATGCCACATACACAAGCCATCCCCTACCATCATTTCCTATCTCACAATCCCTAAATAATTCAAGTCACATATATAAGCTTCCTAAAATCAACCAACATCTACATTCTTGCCAATCACAATGCCACACATACCTAGCTTCGCTAAATTCACAAAATAACATTTTATGTCCACAATCTACCACCAATTTTTACCACAAATATACCTCATTTTAATGATTCAAGAAATCATACTTTAGATCCAAGTTTTGTCAAAAAAACCCCATTCACCCACCACCAATATAAATCCAAACCTCCAAAAAAAATGCTTTTATGCAATCCGTGGTTGAAATGTTTGAATTACTTGAATGTAGTAAGGGGATAAATGGGCTAAGTTATGAGGACTTATGCATACATCCTGATATTGAATAGCCAGAGGGGTACAAACCTCCTAAATTTGAATTGTATAATTGAACTAGAGATTAGAAAGTCCATTTGAAATTATACTGTGATAAGTTGGTAGGAGTTGTAAAAACGAGCAGATTCTTATGAAGTTATTCACGAGGAGTATCACTGGAGATGCTTTGTCATGGTATGTCACACAAGATGCAATAAAAAGGTCAAAATGGACGTATATAGCCTCTGATTTCATAGAAAGATTTG
The DNA here is from genome assembly GCF_002878395.1 of Capsicum annuum. Taxonomy (NCBI): domain Eukaryota; kingdom Viridiplantae; phylum Streptophyta; class Magnoliopsida; order Solanales; family Solanaceae; genus Capsicum; species Capsicum annuum. The sequence continues at coordinate 2,308,680 of NW_025858245.1, forward strand.
GATTTAATGTTGAGAATGTGCCTGATTAGTTCTACATTCAGAAGCTAAATAAGAAACCTATAGAATCATTTCAAGAATATGGAATGAGATAGATACGTGAAGCTTTTAAAGTGCATCCTTCTTTGGAGGAAAGTCAAATGAAGGAATTTTTCATGCATGCCCAAGATCCTTAGTATTATGAAAATATGATTCTTATAGACGATAAAAAACTTATTGACATCATCAAGTTGGGTGAGAGAATTGAAGAAGACATTAAGAATGGCATGATAATAAATTTGGAGGCGATGCAAGTGATTAAGACTTCAAAGGCTGATGAGAGCAACGACATGAAGGAAGTAAATGTTTTCTTGACTACGCAAGATCCTAAAAGCCCTCCGATTTACTAAACACCACTTCCTCTGATTCAATACCAAACATCCATATATCAAGCTCCTTAATATCCATTTCCCACAATGACATACAATTACCCCATACTATCTTATAATCCTACCAACTATCTTGCACAACCTGCATACTTCTAAATTCCTCCAACTATATTCCAACAACCACTTTTTTATAAACATCCACCATCAAATTTATGATCCAATCAACTCATCGAACCTCGAGCTAAGCTTTAAAAAAATTCTTCAAGACAGTACACTCCTTTGGATGAGCCTATAGACCAACTTTATTAGAGATTAAGCATTGATGGCTACATTATTCCAATTCCTGCAATTGTAATGAATACGTGTACAATAAGGCTTGATCATTACAAAGTTTGTGCTCATCATTCAGGAATAATCGAACACACTACGGAAGAATGTTGTGCTTTAAAGGACAAAATTCAAGAACTGATTGGTAAAAAGGTGATAAATATGACAGGGCCATATCTTGATGTTGATTAAGCATTGGTATCCATCTGACATTAATGAAGGGATATCACGTCGTTTCCTCATTCCAGGCTCTCAAGCACTTGAGTTACTATAATCTGTACATATGCTTGGAACAATATGAATTTGATCTATGTAATATAAATTATGTTTGAACTAATTCCCGTTTAAGAGGGATTTGCAGGCGCTCCTATGTAGTTAGGTCTTATCATAATGAAATTTTTATATTTTTCTTGGAGCATTCAACTTGGGCAGAATTTTTGAAAGGATATCAAAAATTCTATAGAGAAGCATTTCTATAAGTTTAAGACTGACAAGATATGTAACTGGGGAAAAATTTTTGAGGTGATCTAAAAAATTCTATCTAGAATTATTTTCACAAGGTCAAGGTTAGCAAGATTAAGACCATGAAAATAGGGGAAAATTTTTGAGGAATCCTCCTAAAAAATTTCATCAATGGATTGCAACTCGGGAAGATTAAGAATCTATGATCAAAGACAATGTATTCAAAACTTAAAGAAAAGGAACTAGTAGACACACGAATCAATCTTCCTTTTTTTTTAAACTAACAATTTTTTTTTGAGTGCAGGAATAAAATGATGAGTACAAATCTTGCTATACACCATCAAAATACATATAAGTTTTAGTATTGTCGTTCAATATTTTGAGTGGGTTAAGATCTACCCTCTCTCGAGAAGTTGACTAAGGCTAAGCATTGTCCTTTGAGAGTTAATCCGGTTAAGCACTACCCTCTCAAACTCACCCCCCTACTCTCAAGAAACTGACAAAGGCTAAGCATTGTCCTTAAAAGTTAGTCGGGTTAAGCACTACCCTCTCTCGAGAAATTGTCCAAACTAATCATTATTTTAGAAATTTGATGGAGTTAAGCACACCTATATCAAGAACTCTCTGAGGATAAGCATTGTCCTTAGAAAGTTAATTGGGTTAAGATATACCTCTCGAGAAACCTACTAAGGCTAAGCATTATACTTGGAAAGTTAATTGGGTTAAGAACTACCCTCTCGAACTCCCCCATCTCGAGAAACTAAGGATAAGCATTGGCCTTAAAAGTTAGTTGGGTTAAACACTGCCTCCCCGAGAAATTGTTCAAACTAAGCACTGTTTTTGAAATCCGATGGAGTTAAGCATGAATCTATCAAAAATTCTCTGAGGCAAAGTATTGACTTCAGAAAGTTAATTGGGTTAAGAACTATCCCTCGAGAAACCGACTAAGGCAAAGCATTGTGCTTGGAAAGTCAATTAGGTTAAGCACTACCTCTCGAACTCCCCCTTTCTTGAGAAACTTACTAAGGCTAAGCATTACCCTTGAAAGTTAGTTGGGTTAAGCTCTACCCTCTCTCGAGAAATCATCCGAACTAAGCATTATTTTGGAAATTCAATGGAGTTAAGGTCGACTCTATCAAGAACTATCTGAGGCTAAGCATTGTCCTTAGAAAGTTAACCGGGTTAAGAACTACCCCTTGAGAAACCAACTAAGGCTAAGCATTATCCTTGAAAGTTAGTTGGGTTAAGCACTACCCTCTCTTGAAAAATCATCCGAACTAAGCATTGTCTCGAAAATCCAATGAAGTTAAGTACGAATCTATCAAGAACCCTTTGAGGCTAAGCATTGTCCTTGGAAAGTTAACTGGATTAAGCACTAGCCCCCTCGAGAAACTGACTAAGTTTAAGAATTTTCCTTGAAATTTAGTTAGGTTAAGCACTACCTTTTCTCAAGAAATCATCCAAACTAAGCATTATTTCAAAAATTCGATGGAGCCAAGGTTAGGTTCATTGGGTTAAGAAATACCCCTCTTGAGAAACTAACTAAGGCTAAGCATTGTCCTTGAAAGTTTGTCGGGTTAAACACTATGATCTATCTAGAAACTATCCAAATCTAAGAGTTGCTTTAAAAAATTTGATGGAGTTAAGCATGACTTTATCAAAAAACTGCCTGAGGCTAAGCATTATCTTTTGGAAGTCGATCGGGTTACTCAAAGATGAATATTTTTTCTAATATTAAACATGCTAAGCACAACTTCCTCAGCATCATTCAAGGCTATTGTTTTACCTGATAGGTTGTGGATTAAACATGACCTCTTCAAATTTATATGAACAAGGCATTGCTCTCTCATGATAGATACACTTTCTTATTCTCTTTCATCATTATTATTACATTATGTTTGTTTTTACCTTCTTGTTTAAGCTTCTATCTGTACTAACTATTTTTATCTAGAGGTAGGTAAACAGAAATGCATTTGAGAATTATCCTCCTCACAATTCTGAAACATAACTTTCTTTAATCTACTATACTGCAACCTATTCATATTCTATGTTTCAAAATCTTATTCGCTCCCATTTCATAGACCCATGACATCGTTGTTTAGGCCCATATATTATCATTAACAATCTTTAAGAATATCATTTGTTCCTAAATCTAGAACTACATAGGGCTTGATTCTCTGTAACGACCTGGGACTACCCCCTAGTCATCACACGGTGCTTACATTCCCAAGGGACCACAAGCTAACCCATGAGCTAGTACCTATTGTGAGCACTGGATAACATAATCATAAATACGAAAGAATACTGATATGCCATAAGATTTTAATAACTAAATTTGAAACTAAAATATGAGTCTATAGAAATAACTGACTAAATCTGATAAAATAATGATAAACTGGATAACTAATTATAATGTCTGAATACCAAATAATTGAATCTAATATTTGAAAATCCTCTAAAATTGACCAACTGAATATGAGTTGATGGGATAGGCCCCTAACTAACTCTACTGACTACTGAAATAGAGATATGAAGTAAAATAATCTGTCCTCGAGTAATAAGGACTCACCACTGCTACTGTATTGTTGATATCCATAGAAGTAAAGTCTAAGCGTGGTTTGGGAACTGAGCGTCAGCACCTATGATATAATATATCATAGCACAAAACAAAGGTATGCGATTAGTACTTTGAATGCACTGGTATGCTAAATAAGGTAGACTGATAGACATGGTTTCATGAACAAAACTAATAATTAACTGAATATGCATATAAACCATAGAGTACTGAGTAGAGAACATAGAATCTATAGATACTAAAAATATGGAGAATCTGTAAATATCAAGTATGCATAACAGTCTGTAAATACTGAAGATACATGAAAATCTGTGGACACTGGGATGCATGACCAAGCATATAACATAGACTGAGTAAAATTTGTAAACTAAACTACTGAAAAATACTGATATCTATATACTTTGGTCAAGAAACTCTAAGATGGCATAACTTAACATAGACTATAACTAAGACTATATCTCAGACTGTTGGAGGTATCATCTAATCGACATTCTCCAATTTAAGCTAATCGAGGTCCAACCTGTAACCCAGTTGGAAGGATGTTAATAACATACCATGGGTACTAATGATGGTTGTGTGGATCCACTAAACTGATTTAATATCCAAAGGACTAAGGGTATCAAGCCTAAACTAACAGGTGAGCCTTGCGAGATAGTCAAGCCTAATCTGACGGGTAACTTCACATACCCTATGCTGGCTACATAGCTCTGGAGTATAGGAAATGCTACTAATGACTCTGCCTATCTGACGGGGAAGTCTCCATACCTACACTTGCCTGGTGCTAAATCCTACTCCCAACTGAAAGGCACTGAAATACTAGACTGTTCTGAGTTCATCTGACTGGTAACTAACTGTTCTGATAATGCTCATAGTGTGTTCTGAAGACTATTCTGTAAAGTAATGACACTATACTAAGTAAGCAACTATGGATTTCAGGTATTCAATACCCCTAGGACTCAAAACAATAATATTAAAATAACACTAAAGCTTGAAGGATAAAACGTGAAGGTTTTTATTTAAATCAATCACTCTTGTAGGTATTTTATCAAACACTTATTGTTCAGGGTTTAAAAAAATCATAGGAATTTACAAAAATAGCATGAATTCAACATAATAGTACTAAATTATGGTTTAATTCAATATATAATAATGTTAACACATAGAGAATTGAATATTAACGATAATTTTATGGTAACATGGTATAAAATCAATAATGCATGGATATTCATGGATGAAGTGATAATTTAAAACATAATAACTTGAAATATTATAACTTACTAATTAAAATAGGTTAGTTGGTCTCTATGGATGAAAGAAATCCATGGATAAACATCTAACATATCTGGGATAGTGAATTTCTTGAAATTCTGGGTGAGTTCTTGAGGATTGGCCTTGAATTTGAGAGTTAGGGTTTCTTGTTGTTGAAAATGAGATCTTTGATTGTGTGAGGAATTGAAATAATGATGACTACTTGGCATGTTTAGGGGTTAAATTTTGTGTTTTAGACGACCCAAATACCCCTGAATAAATTTAAAAACAAAAGCTGAGAATTGAAGATCCTGATTTTTGGCCTTGGTACGATATGCCACTATCGCGCTAAACCATTGGAAAAGGGAAAATTGAGACTTGGACAAACACCGTGATGCGGAACTATCGCCTTAATCCTTTGAAGTGCCAATTTGTCCACCTCCGCGATGCGCCACCATCTTGGAGGCCCACTGGAAATTGCCAAACTAGAAATTAGCCTTTTGCACGACGTGCCAACATCACAGAATCATACTGAAAATTAACAATTGTCATTTGGACGTTCTCCATGACGCGCTAAGGGTTAAAATGATGATATTTAATGACTTAAACTTAAAATCTCCATAACTTCTTACCCAGTCATTGGATTTTGACAAATTTTATATCGTTGGAAAACTAATTGAATTTCCTACGAAATGGCAGGCTCTAAACTGACAAATAATGAGTGTTTTGAAATTTTTATATCTGAATACATATGCAGTGGGACTTAGATTATGCTAGAAAAATACAGGGTGTTACATTCTCGTAAGACCTGAGATATGTAAATGACTTAAAACCAAAGTCTCAGTCATACTATTTTTTAAACCACCTCCGATTTCTCACATTCCAACAAGTCTCTTCTTGTCCAGAAAAAATTGTCTACTACGTCAACTTTCTTTGCTTAACAATTCTTTTATCATTCTCAACAACGAAGTGATAGCTATTGATACCCAATTTTGACAGCTTGATGCCCTTTTTAGGATGTTATTTTTACCAAAATTATTAATTTTAAAATATTAATATTATTTATGCATTAATTTAGCATAAAATAAATGTTTTACGTGTCACATCTATGATTTAAATATATACAAGTGATTTTATTACATTTTTTATTATTATTTTTTATTATTTTAAATTAATTAATATTTATTAAGTTAATTTACAAATGCATTGTCTAGTTCTCATTAATACTATTATTTGTTATTATTATTTTTATCACTACTATTGTTAAAATAACGGCCTATTTCTATCCAATTTCGTCTACATATTTTTAGCCATTTTTCTAATTGGTGATAGTTTTGACATAAATTTTGGCCATAAATAAAATTCTCATTTTTTGTTTTTTTGACATCACTTTTGGCCATAAATTAAATTTATGTTTTTTTAAGTTTGTTATCATGTTTTATCTCAGTTGTTGATCAAAAATGATCAAACGGCTGAGATCAAATCCCTATCCGTTTCCTTTAAAAACAACACTCCCAAACTCTAACCCATTTTTTACAAAATATTCACACCCCTTTCTCTCTCTACATCCTCTCTCTCTATATATATACCTTCTTTCTATCAATCAATGGTTGTCATCGCCGGCCAGCCAACACGGCTTCAAAAACCTGATGCCGCCATTTCCCCTCTTCCCAGCTTCCTTTTTCTCTACCCATGCAAGAGAAAACTGACTAACTACAATGGATGTCATTGAACTAGTCATGATTTTAGCTGGCAGAGTTCCAACGCCGCCTATCAATGTCACCGATCGATAAAATGACCCCAAATGCCTTATCTCTCTATCTTTCCACTATATCAGAGCCACTCCCTCCCTCTCCAGTCATCAAAATCCATCATGCCACCGGCAAGTCACCACTGCTGGACTATGCAAACAACATCCGCCTCCCTCTTTCTATCTATTTTTCATTTTTCGGCAGCTCCCATCAACAAAAGCAACGAACTAGCCATAAAAACAACCATTAAACACTTCTCCACTACACCGCTGACTCAAACTCGACAAACACCACAATGAATATTTTTGGGTTTGATTTTCTATCACTCTATAATACATGCTTTTTTTATTTATTGCTCAAAATTAGATTCTTGGACTTATAATTTTTGAGGTTCCACTTGAAATTTTGATATGTTTACTACAATTACACGTTGGTCTAGGCATTTCGTTCGACATATGTGAAAAGTCCTAATTTTAGGAATGCTTAATTTGGTCATAGTCATAGATTGCTAATTGTTATCTTGACTTTTGAGATTACTCATCTTGTTTGTGAGTTGATAAATTTCTCTAGTCTCATGATTGTGGTAGACTTGACATTTAGTACTTATGACAAAGAATATTTGATTATGTATTGTATTTTAAATTATATTGTGGGACTGATTTTGTGATTATCTGAATAGGATTTAGTAAAGAATATTTGACTGTGTATCACATTCTTAAATTATATTGTGGATTGATTTTTTATATAATTGATGATTTGAATTGGATTAGGTACATAAATAAACTATCATAATTAGGGGGTTATGTTACAAAATTAATTGCCTTTGCATAATTTTTTTTTTACATGCCTATTTATGGTAAATTGAACAACTTTTTTCATTCTTAATTGATTAGTGATTGATTCTAACATGTTTATGATTAATTTACTTCCTTTTTCTGAATATGTGACAACTTTGTACTAGCCTATATATGGTAAATTTCAATATTATGGATTTGACTTGTTTAATTAGGATAGTGTTGGCATATTTTTTTTCACTTATTGGATTTTGCCTTTCTCATTAAGAAAAAGAATTTTCATGATTATTCTTAATTTATTCTCTTTCCTTTACTTATTGATTCTTTTATTCACTATCTAAGAATCCTCCTTCTTCACTATGTAGACATATCATATTCCCTCCTCTTAAACACGTTCTCAATAACCAACACTCTCTACATTCTCTATACGATTGACAATCTATATTTCTTCAAACGAAATCTTTAAGCAAGAAAGAAACATTTTTTCTTTATTACTTTTTGTACTTACTTTTGGAGCATTGGTTTTGACCTTTCTGTGGTAGTTCATACTTAGATCCTGTGCTACTTGGGTTTTCTTATTATTACTATTTGTTTTCATCAATCGGTAAGTTCCTATCGATTAAATTTCCATTCCTTCCATGATAATTGTACTGGTGTAGTAGAAATCGTTAGAGAGCCCGCCTATAGAAACTAGTTCAAAATTATTATTATATGCTTAACTGTTATGTGTTTGTTTCTTTTTTTAAGATAATGTGTTGGTATATTCGAATATTCTTTCTGTGCTTGCATCGCACTTTTGCTCTTATTTGATAGGAATTAAGTGGTATTGGAAGAGTCGTGGGGAACTTAGGAAGGGCTACTTACTTTTTTCTTAGTTTAGTTTTATAGCTCCATTTTTTATTCATCGGTCTGTATTGTATAAACCTCACTAATGTAATAAATTAGGGGACTGCTCAGGGAGGAGGATGCATGTGCTCTATGAATCACATAGGCAAACATAACTTAGGTTTATGTGCTTTACATGCTGCGTGAATTACTTAGACAAAAATGATTTAGGCTGATTAATCAATTTTGACACTTAGAAAACATATTTTAAGGATCATTAATTAACATCTGGTTTAGGATTAAACTTATGTGTTTAATTGCTATCATAGGTGGCTTTAATGATTGCAAGTCTGCTTTCAACAATTAAAATGGGAATCATCGGTTGCTATCATATAAAATGAATTTTCAGTAATTAAACTTTATTCTGTAGTCTTTTAAACCTATGTCCAGCCGCTAAATTTTATTTTTCCACCCTTTTTACAAACAACTTTTAGTAAAGGAAAATCAGTTTTCAGGACTTTAATTTTCAGCAATTAACCATAAAAATTAGTGTTAGGCCTTCAAGATAAATTTTCAACAAAACCAGAGATCGGTTTTAGCACTAATTATTAACTTCTCGCCCGTTAAATGTCGGCACCTAAAATAGATTTTCTCATGTCATAAACTGTTTTCTTTTGGCATCTTCTCAAATTAATTTTAGTTAACTATTTGTTAAGATATAGCAGATCTTAAACACATCTTGAAATGGCAGTTCATTTAATTTTTCTCTATTATCGTTCGTCGGCATGTTTTTCACTTAGTACCATGCCTATAGGGTGTGCATTTACAGTTAGCAATTATTTATCTTGACATGTCAATCACCTTAATCACTCTTTTGTTAATCAAGAGGCTAACTTGGGACCATAATGTGCTATGTGACGTCCTATTTGTTTCGCACTTTGAGTACTACTAGGAAACATAGATTTATTTTTCTAGACCATAAATCTAAATTAGCAAATCCCAATGCCTCTTGGACGATAAGTGGGACTCTAGGCATTCTAGAGGCATTAGTTTTATCCTCTCTTTTTAGAACGCTTTTAGGTTTGACAACTAGCCTAGGTGGGAGGGGGGTAGTCATTCAAAAGTGGTGATAACCAACATTTATTACACGACTTATGGTATTGTCACTTGTCTAAGTATCCGACTGTCGGCTAATGGATCGCATAATGATCAAACAAGTTGGGGTTTTGATCCGAATAAAACTAAAAACTTTATTTTTTTATTTTTTAAATTCGTTCTTTTTTAACTTTACACACTTATTTTCTTGGGGTTATTTTAGATTTTTAAATCAATAAATACTTCTATTATAAATTGCTTTCCTTCCCTCTCCTCACTAATCTACTTCACATTTTTGTTGTCTTATTTTTTATTTTCATCTAGTTAATAATTAAAAAAAATAAAGGACTTTTGTTTATTCATTACTTTATCACTTAGTTAACATTAAGTTAGTAATAAGCAACCTTTATTTGATCACATAGAATGTCAAAGTAAAATATGAATTCGGCTAAGAACCACCTTTGTGGACCTTGAAATGCGCCAAACACCTTTCTTTTGAGGTAATTTGAACCCTTACCTGAATTTTTAGTGAGCTAAGACTAAATAATAATATAGGTTCGTAGTTAGCCTAGAATGGTGACCTAACACACCTTAATTCTTTAGGTGGCAACTCTTCACACTCCTTTAAAAAATCTCAAAAAAGAGTAGTCACATCGAATCCCGCTTTTTGCACGAAAAATTGGGTGGGACACTGATACCACCAGGTCTTGAGATTATATTTTGTAATTGATCTTGTATTTTAGATATTCCGCATTATTTTATTTATTTATTTGAGTAGTCCATTACTAGCCATTCTGGACTATGGGTTTGTCTTGCCTATGGTAGTTTATAGTAGGCGCCATTATGACCTAAGAAATTTTGTCGTGACAGGTTGAGATATCCATAAGTCTAGGCCCTGTTTTGGGTCATGAAAATCTTTGTATTAGAGCATCATTCAGGTTGTTGGGTGTTCACAAAGTCGTATCGAGTAGATTTCCTTCCATGGGTGTGTAGCGCGCCACACTTATAAAGGGGAGGCTACCAAGAATTTAAGATTATTTTCCTTTCTATGTTCTATTTTGGACTATAGCATTTAGTTTTCTTGAAACTTCTATAACTCCTGGATTACTCATATTTCAGATCATGACTCCCTGAATATGTAGTTTTCTTGAAACTTCTATAACTCCTGGATTACTCGTATTTCAGATCATGACTCCCTGAATATCTAACATTTGTAGAAACTCTGTTGCACCCTTTGTCCTACCTGAGAAGAATATGGAGGGAACTCGCTCTAGTTATAGAATGTAGACTCGATTTAGGGTCCCTGGTCTTGATTGTTTTTTCTCCACGTGGGGCTCCACCAATCCCTATTAGTCCTTCTTCAGCTGGTGACATTTATGCTCAGTCACCTCAGGGAGATATCTCTAATGTTGAGTTTTGTCAGTTTATTCATATGTTTATTTAGTTGGTAACATCTCATTCTTGTCATTCTGATCGTGTTGGTTCTATTTCTCATTCAACTGAGGCCACTTGAGTTGGTCAATTTATGAGGTATAATACCCCAACCTTTATAGGCTGTAAGGTTAAAGAAGTTCCTCAGGGGTTTATTAATGAGATAAAGAAGATTTTTCAGGGTGATGCATGATACTAACTCTAAAGGTGTAGAGTTTGTTGTATATCAATTAAAAGATATAACTTATCTGTGGTATAAGAAATAAGAATAAATAAGGGGTAATAATGTTGAACAGGCGGTGTAGAATAAGTTTTCAAGCGCCTTTCTCGATCACTTCTTTCCTCAAGAGTTGAGGGAGGCTATGGCTGAAGAGTTTGTGAACTTGAAGCAGGGGATGATGAGTGTGAAGGAGTATGCTTTGAAGTTTCAATAGTTGGCCCATTATTCTCCAGAGTTAGTGTCTAATATGATATCTAAAATGAGGAAGTTTGCTTTTAGGTTGTCCCTTGATTAGGTATTGGAGTGTAAGGTTGATGTCTAATAATGATATAGATATCTCTAGGCTAGTAGCTTATATGTAGCAGGTGGAGGATGAAAAAAGAAGTAAGTAGATATAGGAGTAAGGCAAAAAAAGAACGTTAGATATTCAGAGCAAAGTACCAATCAGCAGAATAGTAGAAGAGATGCTAGACAGTGGAGCAAAAAGAAGAATTAGGGAAGTTGTTATTTGACAGCTATTTCTCCTTATCCTAAGCCTTATGGTGATCGTCGTATCAGACTATCAGTGGTTCTAAGGTATAAGGTGCCCAGTCTCAGGTTAGTAGAGCTCAGTTAGCCCCACCTTATCCTTCTTATCAATTTTGTGGGTAGCTTAACTGTGGTTATTGTAAGGAGGGGAGGAACTTGTGTTTCAATTATGGTCAGTTTGTTCATCTATAGAGAAATCGTCCTATATCCAAAGTTGGCACTAGAGCTAATAAGATTTTGGTCACCACTTTTTCAGCTTCAGTACCTAAGGGAACCATTTTAGAACCAGCACTAGCCAAAATCATCTTTCAGCACTTGCTACTTGTAAGGAATTTGAGACATCTCCAGATGTTGTTACTGGTATGTTACATTTCTTCTCTTGTGATGTTTATTATTTTTTTAATCCAGGTTTTACTCTATCTTATGTGACTCCTTATAAGGTTGTACAATTTGGTTTTGGTCCTGAAAGTATTTCCAACCCCTTTTTTGTATCTAATCTAGTGGGTGATTCTATTATTACTAAAAATTTCTATAAGGTTTGTGCGACGTCTATATTTCATAGGGAGACATTAGTATATACTATAGAGCTTGATATGGTGGATTTTAATGTAATCTTAGGGATAGATTGGTTCTATTCATGCTATACTTTTTTGGATTATAGGACCCAAAAGGTCAGTCTCCATTTTTCCTAATAAATTGGTGATTTAGTGGGAGGAGATTTACTAAGTACCTAAAGGGAGGTTTATCTCATATCTCAGAGCTCAGAAATTAATTTCCAAAGGATTCTTGTATCACCTAGTGTAGGTTATATCACCTAGTTTGGGTTAAGTATTCTAATTCTGAGGGTCTCTCTTTGCAATCTGTCTCGATGGTTAATGGATTTCCTGAAGTATGTCCTAATGATCTTCCTGGGGTTCCACGTGATAGGAAAATATATTTTGGGATTGATTTTCTACCAGATACTCATCCTATATCCATTGCTCCATATATGATGGCTTTGACTGAACTAAAGAAAGTTATGGAGTAGTTAAAGAATCTTCTTGTTTCTCTGTAGGGTGCTTCTGTACTTTTCGTGCAGAAGAAAGATAGGTCTCTTTAGTTGTGTTAAGCCAAATATCAGTTGAATAAGATGACAGTAAAAAATAGGTACCCTCTTCCTAGGATTGATGATTTTTTTCACCAACTTCAAGGTGCCAGGTGTTTTTCTAAGATTGATCTTCATTTGGCCTATCATCAGTTGAAAATTTGAGAGTTTGATATTCCAAAGACAATTTTTTGAACCCGATATAGTCATTATGAGTTTTTCGTTATGTCATTTGGGTTGAATAATGCTGTGGATGCTTTCATAGATCTTATAAATTAGGCGTTCAGGTAGTTTTTAGGCTTATTTGTGATAGTTTTCATTGATGACATCTTAGTGTACTTTAAAAGTGAGGAGGATCATGCCAATCACCTCTGAATTGTCTTGCAATTAAGAAATGGCCTAAACCCATGACTCCAACTGACATTACGAGCTTCTTAGGCTTGACTGGGTATTATAGAAGGTTTGTGGAGAGTTGTCTTCTATTGTTTCTCCTTTGACAAAGTTGACTAAGAAAAAGGTTAAGTTCTTATGGTCTGATGCTTGTGAAGATAGCTTAGAGTAGTTGAAGGATAAGTTGACTTCTGCACCAATTTTGACCCTGCCCGAGAGTATTGATAGGTTGGTTGTACATTGTGATACATCCCTTCTAGGACTGGGTTGTGCTTTCAAGAAACATGGTAAGGTTGTGGATTATGCTAATAGGCAACTTAAGGTTCGTATATGAAATTATTTGACTCACAACCTAGATTTGGCAGCTATAGTCTTTGCTTTGAAGACCTAGCACCATTATTTATATGGGGTGAATTTAGACATCTATTCAGGTCATAACATCTTGTAGTATGTGTTTACGTAGAAAGAATTGAATATCAGGTAGAGGTAGTGGGTCGAATTGCTCAAGGACTATGGGATGAGTTTGCACTACCATCCAGGTATAGTTAATGTTATAGATGATTATTTGAGAAGGTTGTCTATGGAAAGCTTACCTCACATTGATGAGGAGAAAAGAGGGTTGGTGTAGGATATTCATAGGTTGGCTAATTTAGGAGTTTGTTTCTTGGACTCAGATAAAGGAGGAGTGACTATTTAAGAAGTGGCTAAATCATCTCTTGGTGCTGAGGTGAATGGGAAACAAGCTTTGGATCCCGTACTTATATTTATTAAGGATGATATGGGTCAGAAAAAGGTTATGGCTTTCAAGATTGGGGGAGATGACATCTTGAGGTATCAAGAAAGGTTGTGTGTTCCTAATATTGAGTGTTGCAATGAATGATTTTGACTAAGGCTCATGAGTCCAAGTGTATGGTTCATCTAGGTTCAACTAAGGTGTACCATCACTTAAAGGAAATCTATTGGTGGAATAATATGCCGAGTGATATGGAAAATTTTGTCACTAAATGTATGGTTTGTTATCAAGTCTAGGTTGAACACTAGAATCTTGGTGGTATGTATCAAGAGATAGAGTTTCCTATATGTAAATGGGAGATTATTAATATGGATTTTTAATGGGTTTTCCATGGTCTCACAATCAGTATGATTCTATTTGGGTTATTATGGATATAATATATCTGCTCACTTTTTGCCTGTGAGAACAAACTACTCGAGGGAGGATTATGCTAAGCTATTTATTCAGGGGATTGTTAAGTTTTATGGACTTCTAGTGTCCATCATTATAAATTGAGGTACATAATTTTATTCTCACTTCTGGCATTTATTTCAGAAAGGTTTGGATACTCAGGTGAACCTTAACACCACTTTCCACTCACAAACGAATAGACAAGTGAAGCAAACTAATCAAACTTATGAGGATATACTAAGGGATTGTGTAATCAACTTTAAAGGTACTTGGGTTGATCATTTTCCTCTTATTGAGTTTGCATATAAAAATAGTTAGCATTTGGAAGCTGTCTATGGCAGGAGGTACAGGTCTCCTATCGAGTGGTTTGAGGTAGGTGAGACTAGTTGTTTGGTTCTGAGTTGGTTCTTCAAGCCAAGGAGAAGGTGAAAGTAATTAATTAAAGACTTAATACTACTCATAGTGCCTAAAGGTTTATGTAGATGTGAGGCGAAGAGAGTTGGAATTTGAAGTAAGCGATTGGGTATTCTTGAAGGTTTCTCCTATGAAAGGAGTCATAAGGTTCGGGAAGAACGGGAAGCTAAGTCCTGGTTATGTTGTCCCGTATCAAATTGTGAAGAGAATCTAGAATGTCGCATATGAGTTAGATCTACTAGCAAGTTTGGTTTCCATTCACCCTGTGCTTCATGTACCGATGCTGAAAAAGTGTGTGGTTGACCTTCGTTGATAATGCCTATTGAGAATGTTGATGTTACAGATTCCTTGTCTTATAAGGAAGTCCTGGTTGATATATTGGATAGGCAAGTTCATAGATTGAGGACAAAGAATGTAGGTTTGGTGAAAGTCCTTTGGAAAAATCAAAAGGTGGAAAAAGATACATGGGAATCTGAGGAAGATATGAAGGCCAAGTACCCATTCTTCTTCCCCGTGTTTGACGAAAGTGTTTGAGGTATGAATTGTGTATAATTTTTTGAATTTTTCCTTGGATTCTGATGTATTCTTACTGTTATCATGCTAAAAATGGCCCAACAGCTGATTCAACGACAAATGATCCTAAGGGGGGATAATGTAAGGCCCCACAAAATTTTGATGATTTTAATTTTAACCCTTTAGTATTCGTAATGTCGATTTTTTACTTGAATTATGTTTAGGATATTAAAAGGGTATGTTTTTAAGTTTCAAAATTTTCAGAAGGGGTTCAGGTTCATTTTGGGATCCCCAAGGAAGTAAGAGTTTGCGATATTGGCATGTCACAAAGGATAAGCTCCGCAATAGATGCGTGGATATTGGCATGCCATGTTGTTTTGTTAACAATGCCCAATTTTTGTTTTTTTTCACTTGGGGTGAGAGGAATTTGGTCTTCTTACCCATTGTATGACTTTTAAATATAAAATAACCCCATTCCCTTTAGTTTTCAAAGACCAAATAATTCTGTTTATGTCTCAAACTCAGAACCTAAGAACATTTAAGGGTTTTACAGAGGATTCACCATTCAAGCTCTGAACTCTAAATTATTTTCAATTTTTGGTGCATTTTAGGCATGCATATCATTCCCTAACTTTAATTTTATATTGTGACAACTATTTTCTCATCATCCATATGTTTTGAATTTATGGGTTTGAAATTGGGCTAAGGGGTTTTGATTGGTATAATTTGAATTACTTTTTCCATGGTTTAAATTGATAATTTATACTTGAATTTATAGTTTTTGGATTGAATGGGTGCATTGTTATGGGAATTGGAATGGGGAACATGGGTTTCCCAAATTGATGACTTTTTTGCTTGGTAATGGCATTAACCCCAACCCACTTTGTAAATTTTGTTTTTGAGCATGGATAATTGGATAATTCGACTTATTTATGAACCCATTACATTGCATTAATGGATAATTAGTTAAAAAGGTTTTGAAGGGCCCTTGGTGACCTGGTTTGGATTCTTTTGAATAAAACTTAGGACTCAAATGGTTACATGGATCCGAATGGCATACTTATATAAGCTTTCAATCTTATTTGGTGTGATGATACCAAGTGGTAAATGCCTTAATATAAGATTCATGGGTTTATGGTTGGGTTTATGTGCAACCTTTTTTAATTTGGGCTTAAAAGGGATTGTGTAGCTCACTATAAATATGTACTCCCAGGAGGCCTAACACTGGAAACCATATTTGCTAGTGTAGGGATCTATATGATTTTGTTCTTGATTCACACATTATATTTTGGAATGGATAGAGCCTTGGTATCCTTAGCCCTTACTTCAAATTCCTTAGTTCGTACTGCTAACACACACAGGGGCCCTTTCAGTAGGGATAGCTAAAATTATATAGCCTATGGGTGCCTTTAGGACGGAGCGAGCTATGCAATTCAGGTTAATGTTTAAAACTCGCATGTTCATTGCCCTTATCCCTATCCCGACTTTCTATATATGTATTTATAATTGTTGTTCGTATGGTTTGGATTCGTTTATGGCATTTCCATTATTTTATCACTTTCCCTGATATATATCCTAGTACTTATCCCACTGATCATCCCTAAACACTACATTATTTCATGATGTTGGGTTCAAAGGGTGTTCTATTTCTCCTGTGCAACGTTAGGTGGTTTGGTACATATATTGAGTTGTTGTGAAGTTGTGACGTCCATCTTTTTAATGGCCCAATTATTTTTATCAATTTTCTTTACTTCTTAGTATCTTATTTTGTTTTCTTTTATTCATAGTCAGGGTTATTTCCCGACCTCTTTGGCATTTCTGGTTTTTTTATAGGTTTTTGTGGACAAGTGTGGGTAGGATGTTGGTTTTGATTCATAGTGTTTACATTTGATTATCTATCCTTCTTATTACTGTTTGGTTGTTTTTTTGTATTTTTTTATTGTGTTTTGGATGTTAGGCTAAGGGGGTGGTCTCCGAATCACGGTGGGCTTGAGATACTCATCATGACTAGGTCCTAGTTTGGGTCGTGATATCATCTACCAAGAGATCATTCCAAGATAAGAGCACTATCAGTCGCGAAGATCGTTCCTAGAAGGGATTTAAGGCAAATACTAATTTATATGTGGTGGAGATTTTCAGTGACAATATTAATTCTTCAAGGACTTTGACAGCTATTAAAGAGGCAGTGATACAAACTCTCTCACTTAGCCAACGGTTCTTTAATGACTTGGCTAACTATTTCTCATCTTATGCATCCAAACAATGTCGACATATTGGATATTTCCCAAAAGTTATACCATACGAGAGTAGTGAATCTGTGGCAGGGTTGAGCTCTGGAAAATCACTTTTTGCCTTAAAATTGGAGCAAGAGTTTACCTCTACTCCTTTTGTTAAAGCTAAAAGAAGTGCAATAGAAAATCCCCACCAAAAACCAACATAACCATGTCTATTTTTTATAGATGAAAGGTTGTCTCAAATCTTAAAAAGGACTTTTTCTTGAAAGGTTGGGCTAGCATCTGCACCAAAATTACAGGCCTTACTATGGATTGTGCTTCTTCTATTGATAATGATTTCCAAGTCTTACTTAACGACATAGGCAAAATAGGTGTGAATAGTTCCTCTTTACAAAATTTGTTGGGGTCTTTCTCCAAGCTTCCTGCTTACTATGACAAAGCACGATCCAACCTTGTTTATAAAGCCACATAACTTGAAAAATCAGATCTATATTTAAAAGTCAAGGAGCGTATTTAACTTGTCTTGAGGAAAAGGGATGAAAAATCTTGAGAACTATGTACTGCCTAAAAATATCTCATGAAGGCAATAAAAAGGTGAAAAAGATAGAAGTTCTCTAAGATGCTACCAAGCAAGAGGATAAAGAGGAAGAATCCAAAATTTTGGCTACTGAGGAAGATTTCATTAAGTTTGCTGACATTTCTCTGGTGAGAACAAATGCCTCAAATGACATAGAAAAGAAGAAGCAAGGCTTAGAGGCTACTCTTGAAGATTTAGTTAACAATAGGCTATGTTTTGATTAGCCTTAGAAGATGCTTCTTTTTCTTTAAAGTTTAGGCTTGCTTTGTTGTAGAATTTTATTTATTAGTTGACATTATTAGTAGAAATAAATACTTCTTTTTAAATATTTCTTCATTTTGTGCATTCCTTTCAATATTCCTCCTATGTTTCAGTTTCAAGAATTACTTACTTATTTTAATGTGTTGATGTTGTAGTATTAGGCCTTGATTTTGTCCAAATGTTGTTGCTCATTGACTTGGAGCCTTGATCTCATAACCATGGTGGATCTGAAAATTAATTTGAAGGCCTTAGAATGGAAGTCTTTAACTTTCATACCTAATAGATTTTTGACTTAAAACTACAAGCTTGATAGATTTGCGTCCTAAATTGTGGGTTTGGAGAACTTGAGCATTCCAAATCCCATTAAAGGGATCTTTTTTTTGAAGGGTTTCCCTCATTGAAATGAAAAGTTGATGTAAGTGAAAAGCTTTATGAGAATACTTACAAGTTTAACTCCTATATGACGGATCAAGTTGGGACATTTTCTTTGGCACTCATGTGATTAGAGTTGGAATGAAAATCTAAGCACCTACGTACCTTGATGAAAGGTATCAAGTAATAACATAGTTTTAGGAGAGTGATTTTTTCTATATATATGTATATTTATTTTTTATGTCCTAACATTTTCCTAGGCTTCCTATTTTGAGGTTGCTAACCTAGAAAACCTTTTTGAAGGCCATACATAATTTATAATCTTGTTGGCCAGGAGTGATATGCAATTTAATTTTGTGGATTAAGGAGCGTCAACTTTCCTCAAGAATAGTATTTCTTCAAGAACTTGGCATTGATAATACCAATTTTCATGGAACCTGCATTGACAAGATTTTAAGTACCACTTAAATATGCCTATTATACGATATATGGTCCATTCCACTTTGAGGTAAATTTGATGCCAGACTTAAGAGAAGTGATAGTAGGCCTCCTTACTGTAAGGACTTCATAACTAACTTTAAATCAACTTAAGATTGTGTTGAACCTCTAGCCTCTTGTCATCAACAGCTTCAAACTCAGCTCGACATATTTGAGCATTTTCTTTTTAGTGAGCCCTTCTTGAATTACAAGTATTAAGGATGGTATTTGACGCTCAGGAGGTAGGACTGCTTTGACTCTAAAAGTAAGTGAGTATGGGGTTGCTTATGTTGATGCGTGATACATCATCCTATATTCCCATAAATCTTCGTCCATTAGTTCATGCCAAACTATTTTGGACTTAGAGATGACTTTCTTCAACAGATAGCACAAAGTCTTAGAGAATGGTTCAGCTAGACCATTGGCTAGAACATGGTATATAGAAGATTTACGCTTCTTGGAACCAAATAATTAGAAATAATATTTATCAGATTTTTACCAAATGGCTTGCCATTGTCGGTTATTATGTAAGGATGTATATGAAAGTAAAAGATAAAATTCACTCGGATAAAGTTCACAACATTCTCCTTCTTTACTTTTTTTAAGAGCAACAACTTTGGCTCATTTTGAGAAGTAATCTATCACAACCAAGATGTATAAGTTTAAATAAAATTATTATGGTAGTGGTCTAAAACTATCCAATCCCCTAGCATTAAATGGCAAAGATGCTATAGTTGGGTGTAATACCTTAGGAGGTTGATGTAAGAAATTCATAAGAAATTGATAATCCTTGCCTCTTTTTGCAAAATCCAAGAAATCTTTCACCATCTTTGGACAATAATACCCCATTCTCTTTATTTAAAAGTGCACCTTCAATCTAGACTGATGAGATCTGTAAACCCTGAGTGCACTTTTTACAGATTTTGAATTGCTTCTTTCTCACCCAAATATCATAAGAGTAACCATTCAAATGATCTTCTATATAGAACATCCTTGAAGTAAATAAAGTGAGGTGCATGATAATAGGTGTCATTCTTTATCCTTAGATCTTCTAAAAGTATTCCATAATGCAAATAGTCAATAATCTAATGTCTTCAATATTTCTTTATGACTTTAAACATAGTGAAAAGATTCTCAAGCTTGTTTTCTGTATATTCATCCTCATCCAATATTGGTACTCACTAATTGGGAATCACCAAAGACTTGTAATAGCAATTGCTTCATGTCGACAACTATTTCTAGTCCAAGTATTTGTTCCTGATATTCAGTAACATTGTTGGAGCAATGATTTGTCATGGTAAAAAAGTGTAAGAGCACCTCTCCTTGTGGAGTTACAAACACCACGCCAGTACTAGCTCTACCTCGATGTGCGGCACTATCAAAGTACATCTTCTATGGGGTTCAAACTTCAATAACCATTGCATCCATATCAAGAAGTTTATCGATTTGTACTCAATCATTAGGTATCAGGTAGTCCACTAAAAAATCTGCTAACACTTGTCCTTTTACAACTTTTTGGGGGTTTTATACAACCTCAAACTTCTGAAACATGAGGTACCACCTTTTAATTTGGTCACTAATGACTGGTTTTGAAATCTCAAACTTGATGAGATTTTCCTTAAAATAAGACAAACAATGCGAGCTTAAAGTGGTTCTTTATATTTTGGATTGAGAAGACCAAAACAAAACAAAACTTGCCAATTGTTGAATAATTTAGCTCATTTGGTGTCATCATTCTGTTCAATTAATAGAGAGATTTCTCTTTGCCTTTACTATTTTCTTCAGCCTATAGTGCTCCAACTGACTTTTTTTAAGTCGTGGTGTAGAGAATTAACAATTTTCCAAGTATAGGCACTGTACGAACTGGAGGCTTTATCAAGTAAGATTTGATACCTTTAAGGCCTTATTACATGTTTGGTCCCATTCCAAAAGGGCACCCTTATTCAAGAGATGGATGAATAGTTCATATAATCTATCTATATTGAGATAAACCTCCTCAAATATGCTATCTTTTCTTGCAGACTTTCTAACTCATTAAATATTAAGGCTTGGGAATCTTCAAAATTATATTAACCTTGGCTTGATCAATTTCAATTTCATGGTGTCGTACAATGAAGCCATGGAACATTCTAGAAGTAACTCCAAAAGTACGTTTCAATGGATTCATCTTATGTTGATATCTTCAAAGTAATTCAAATACTATTCTTAAGTTTTTTAAGTGGTCTCTCATATTTATTGACTTCACCACTAAGGCATCCCATAATATTTGATATTTTAATGGAGTAACTCATCAAAGATATTCTGCATAGCCCTTTGATAAGTGGCACTAGCATTCATTGAACCCAAACGTATCACCTTTTAGCAATAAATACCTTTGGACGTGCAAAATATAGTGAGCTCTTTTCATCCTTTAGTACGATGTGGTTTTTGTTATAGCCAGATGGACCATTCATGAAACACATTACCTTATAACTAGTTGTTGCATCAATCATCAACTCTAGAATGAGGATTGGAATATCATTCTTAGGGTACATTATTAAGATCCCTAAAGTTGAAACAAACTCAAATTTGTCCATTCTTCTTTCTCACAAGAGCAATACTTGAGAAAACTATGGGGTATTTAACTTTATAGAGAGAGTCAACTTTTATTGGTTTATTAAGCTTATTTTCAATCAATGGAGACAATTATGGCCTAAAGTGACTTTGGAATTACTTAATTATATGAGCACCACTATTGACTTCCAACTGATGAGCTGTTATTTTTGGATTTTAGCTAGGAATCTCCTTATAACTCTAAACAAAGACATTTATATATTCTTTGACGTCTTCCACTTATTATTTGAGTATGTCCATATAAGTGATCACTTCATTCATTTCTAGAAAAATGCTTAGTTAAGTTGGTCTTTGGTCTTTATTAGTGCCAAGAATAACTTTCTTTAAGTGATCTGTCAATAGTTTTCACTCCTTCAAGTTCTAGAATAGCATTTCTAGCAACTTCCTTCTCTTGAGTATTATCATCATTGATGGATATATGGTAAAACTAAGAAATACCTTCCAAATCTTTCCCAAACTTTATTGAAGATGAGGTATCATTCTCACTCTAGGTTGTAATATGATATAAAGTGCCCCTATGCTTTCTTCATCATTCTCACGTTCCTTGGTATAAACCACAGTACGAGTCTTTTCTTTTAACACATCCTTGAATAAAACCACAAGTTTTCTCTATTTCCTCACTCTACAAGGAATCAAACTTTGGAAATCCTTTTGGGTTATAGGTTAAACGTGTATAATGTATCACGATAGCTTCTTTAATACTTGTTACTCTTCTTCTTTAGTGGATCCAACCTCTCAAACATAGAAGTTTGCGTGGTTGATTTTATAAGTGAATCCAAGATAGAAGGCCTTTTGTTGGAAGTAGTAGACTCTTCTTCCATGGTGATGTGGTGAAACACCCAAACTTTGGCCCTTGCAAAATTTCCTGAATCTTGAACTTTCTGTGAATTATACAACTTACACCATACCACTCATATTTTGTAGATATGGGTCAAGGAGCCTAGTTGTATGTTGGACAGTGTCACTTTGGCCAATTTATGTTCTTGATACAAGAAGACTCCATACGAGTCATATGTACATAATACAAGAAATATAGTGTCAAACTGTATGTTTTCCAGTGTCTAACCCTGATTTTCTACCTAGGGTACGGTTTGAGGATACTAGTCATATGTTTTTTTTATATATAATGGACCTTATCAGGGCTCTCACCTCCCTTGGCGGCTAGGGGTTGAGAAACACACCCCCAAGCTTTATTATTAGGGGTGTCAAAATGAACCCAAATTGAGTTGACCCACCCAAAACTTAATGGGTTGGGTTCAAGATAATTTTCTATTGGGTAAATCTCATCCCGTTAAATCCCTACCCATTTTCAAATTGGGTTCAAATGAACCCAATCAATCTCTACTGTAACCCGTTTAATATAAAAATTATTTTCTTAATGAAAGTAGGGAAAAAAGTGACAATATGTCGTCTCATTCTCAAAATCACCCACCTTACCTCACCCCTACCTTACCCCAACCCCACCAAAAGCCAACTTACCTAACCTCCACCCCGCCACCCTTAAATAAATTATTTTTATTTCTTAAAAAACTCTTTATAAATTTTCTATCTTGTCCCCACCCACCCTCATCCCCATTCCCCCCTTTCTACCCTAAACCACCACCCTAAAGAATTAAAAATCTTTTAATTTTAAAAGTAAATAAATAATTTTTTTTTGAACAAAAAAATTATTCTTACCCCATCCCCCATCTCTCACTACTTCATACACCCCCACACCATAAATAAATAAACCAAAAGAAATACAAGGATTGAGGCATAGACCTTACCTCCGATCCTATGGTGGTTCAAATTCAACTAGCCTACTAAGGCCGGTTAACTTATCCCTGATACTAGGATGAAAATCTGGATCTACACACTAAGAAGAGAGGACTTCTCTCAGTATAATATAATCTAGGAATGCATAAATAAGGGAGACTCTCCCCTTACACGAACAAAAAATATCACAAAAAAATAAAAATAGCTTCATCCAAAAAGATAACCTATGATTATATAGCCTAGTTGTAGAAAAAAGATACGAACATAGGGTAAGTCTATGTATATACAATAGACTAGAGTTACCACCTCAGCTAGTACACTTGACAAAACTGCTCAAGCTAGTTCTTTGATCTTCTTTAATTTTTTTCTTCTAAAGTTGATCATATCATTTTTGTTGCGAATAAAATGCCCTCTTATTTCTTTAGGAAGTTGCTGTGTATTAAAATAATTCTAAGGAGTATTAAAGTTGTGACTAATTTTAGACAAAGATACCGCCATGAAATTTGTTTAACTAAAAGTGTGTCTGCAATTAACCTACTCAAGTTGTGCCATGATACCTTTGATATTATTAAGATGAGTTTGAAGTTTCCTAGGTGCTATCGCATGTTTTTTGATCCATCTGACGATGAGCTCCAAGTCAAATTCAAGAATAACATTTTTTGTAACCATGTTGTAACCACCAAGTCAGACCTATCCTAAATGCTTCAATTTTAGCTTGGTTGTTAGTACCATAACAAAGAGAACTAGTAAAGAAAAAAGTAAGATTTCCTAGATGGTCTCTAAAGATACCCCCTGCACCTATTCTGCTTGGATTATCAAGCGTACTACCATCTTTATTCAACTTCACCACTGTGGTAGTAGACTTGATCGAACTAACCTCTTGAATTCTAGTTACCTGGTATCATTCTTCCAAGAACACAACCATGTCTCTCCTCTTTGGTGGCCATGGAAATATCTATAAAAATCTAAAATTTAACCCTTGCTATGTTTGATTGTTTACCACAATATTTAACCGCACACCTGTTCTTCCATAAAATCCAAAAAATAAAAATGGGTATAGCATGAAGAACTAGTTTGTGAGCTTCATTTTTATGCGCATTCTCCTTGAATCCAAAGATGGTTGACCTTCATGTTGTCGGATCTCATAGGATCACCTCTACAGTAATGAAAAAGGCCTATTTCTAACCAATTATCCCACCAAAAATAACATGTACCATCCTGTGTTTCCAGGTAAAAGAATTACTAGTATGCCATTTCTTGATAACTAGGTGTGCTCTTTGACAATAGTCAACTCAAAGAAAATTACCCTAGAGTGTTTCTTTGGTTCTAAAAAGCCACCATTGTTTGAATTGCAAAATGCACACATTTGAAAGATCTCCAATACCAATACCTCCTTCTTCAACTGGATAACTAAGGTTTCTTCGAGAAGACTAGTGATATTTCTTATTATTATTATACCAAACCTAGAAGAAATCAACAAACAATCTCAATATTTGTTTAAGAATGGTCTTAGTAGGAATTGTAGATGAGAGGATGTGGATAGGAAAATACTAAAGAAACTATTAGATGAGAGTAACTCTACCCCCATAACTGAGAAACTTGGTTTGCCAGTCATTGAATTTAGCACTCACTTTAGAATCCAAATTAGAATAGTATATGATTTTTTGTCTACCCGTATAGATAGGACATCCCAAGTAAGTGATTGGACTTTTTTCTGTTTAAAACTAGTTTCTTGCTTGATTCTATTGATGGTACTTGGAAATGTATTAGAGTGAAGCATAAAATGACTTTTGAATTTGTTAATAAGCTGCCCTGATGCCTTTCATAATCCTCATAATGAAGATTATCCCATCATCAGCAAAGCTAAGATGAATAATTTGAGGACATTTTTGGTGCATAATGAATCCATAATAAAAAGGATTATGATGCAAATTGTTGAGTATTCTAGAAATCACCTCGACACCTAAAATAAATATAGCCAGAGAAAGAGGGTTGACTTTCTTTAAACCTCTAGTGAAGTGAAAAAAACCATATCTTGAACCATCAACTATCACATAATTCTAGTTATTGGACATAGTTCTACAAATCATATCAATAACTCTCCCCAAAGCCCATCCTTCTAAGGACCAGACAAATGAAGGACCAAGAAACCCTATCTCATGCCTTTGCCATATCAATTTAATCACAACATTACTACCTTTATTAAGCTTCTTGATACAGTGAATGATCTCCAGAGCAAAAATGATATTCTCAGAGATATTTCTACCTTTGAAAAAACTCGATTAGTTTGGATAAATCAAGGTCGGTGGGATAGAACCAAGTTCGAGACTAATAAGTTTAGAAATAATCTTATTAGTGAAATTTCTTAGGCTTATGGGTCTATATTCTGACAATTTTTTAGGATGGTCTACTTTAGGAAGTAGGACCAAAAAAGCATGAGAAAAATATTTAGGCATTATATGACCACAAAAGAAGGGCTTAACCACCAATAATAAATTATGTTTATTAATATGCCAACATGTTTGAAAAAACTGGCCATTCATACCATCACGTCTACCTACAGAATGAGGACTCATTAAAAAAACAACCTATTTTGATTAATCCAAAGTGAGATCTTCTTGAAGAATATTATTCTGGTCAGCAGTGACCATTCTTAGGTTACAATTAAGATAATTTTCTAGAATTATTTCCTTCTTTCCAGTGAAAATCTCTTAGAAATAATCACAAGAAGCAGCAACAATTTCCTTATCACCTTAATCCCAATCACCCTCTTCATTTTTAACCTTGTGGATAAATAATTTTGTTTTTCTACCTCTAATTAAATCATAAAAATACCTCGTGTTAGCATCTCCTTCCTTGAACCATAGAAGTTGAGCCTTTTTCTTGAGTGTAGACTCCTCCAACTTTAAAAGCCTGATGTACTTAACATTCAAGTGATGAAGATTGATTTTATTCTCATCATTTATGTTAGAGATTAGTATTATTTACCCTTTATTTAAACTCTCTAACCTTAGCATAGATGTCACCAAATTCTTTCTTGGGCCAGGAACTAAGGGTGTTAGTGAGTCCTTTCATTTTCTGACGAAATGATCACATAGGATCACCCTTACAAAGTCTGTTCTAATAGTTCTCAATAGCTTCCATGAAGTAATTACTATCAACCTAATAGTTCAAGAACTTAAAGTACATGGTGTGATTCTCCTATCTATCTTGCATCTCCAAAAAAGTGGGCAATGATCAGACCCTAGGGAAAATAGATGAGTGTTGGAAGAAATGGGTATTTTTTGTATCCATACATTATTAATCATCTCTCTATCTAGCTTGTTTCTAGATTCTAAAGTTGATGCTTCTCAAATTAGACCAAGTGAACTTTTGACCACTGAAGCCAATATCTGTGAGACCACAAGCTTCTGTGACTCTTATCAAATCAAAGCTCTTCCTCATGTTATAGGAAAGACCTCTCATTTTTTCATCAGTAGAAGTAATCATGATAAAATCCCTCACAGCACGCCAAGGCATGCCATGAGTTTAAAAGTGTAATATTCTATCCCACAAAGGTCTTCTCAAGTTATACTGACACTTTGCATAAACAATTATCATCATATAAGGATGGATAATTCCACGTGACTTGTTGATAATGATTTATTACTTATTGATTTCAAGGATATCACATGTAATATCTTGGTTCCAAAACATCCAAATCTTACCATTATCATTACATGCCACCTTGTCTATATTCAATAAAATTTTTAACTTTTGGAGCTGTAAATTATAAGAGAATGGTTCAAGAATATTAATAAGAGAAAGGTGGTATAATTTTATGAGATTTTAGAGTATTTCTAGTTCCCCTTGGGTATTAGTGCCCCTGGCATTCCTTATGAGATTGTTGATCATAATGAACCTTTGCCTTGAGACCTAGTGAGACTTCTCTCACTATTGGCAGATTTAATAGTACTTGTATAGATAGGAAATTTGGTCTTTAGTTGTTGACCTCTTAGAGATAAAACTTATTGATGTGATACTTGCTGAATTTCTCATTGAGTCCCAGTGTCAATAGTAGTCCCAAAAGATTTGATTAAATGTGCACTTATGTCTTCTTCTACATCCCCATCATCTATAGGTAGAATATCTTTGTCAATCTCATCTTCTAAGTGGATGACTCTGTGCTCATCTTGTAGAGTAACTTCAGGAGGAGAACTAGGACCACTGTTGAGAGTACATTTCTTCTTTGAATTAGTTGCTGCCTAAACCCTTTGCACAAGTGAACTTTCAAAATTTTCAAAATCTAAACTTTTCTTTCCTTGCACATTAGCTAGTTTCTGCTGCATTTCTTCTTACTGGATTTTTAATAGCATCCTTTTTTATTTTTCTCCTCTTGCTAGTTTCTTTATTGTTAAGTGGTTCGACAAAACATCCACCATCAGTTGTTAGACCTTTATCATGATTTTGATCTTTCTCACTATTAGAACCAATAATCTGAACCATGTCCATGCTTTTATTTTTGGTCAACCTAAAACCATACTCATCTATCTAACTATCACCTTCATTTCCAGTAATACAATCATAGCCAGTTTCTTTGCTTTTTTGAAGAACTTGATCAATCATATGAGTGGTAGAAAAAGCATAAAGGTCAAACCTAGGTTCAACCAATCCCCCTCTCCTGACTACAACAACTACATCACCATTCAATATATTAAAATTATAAAGGTAGGGTTGATAATTATTCACCTGCTGATTTGTTATAGCTTGGGTCCTTTTAGATAGGACATTTTCATCCCCTTTATCATTTTGAGCAACATATTTTTCAGCATTTTACTTAGTAGTTTTTTCAGCATTTTTCTCAGCTTCAATCATTGGCTTTTTGTTCATCAAATTATTTTATTTATTCTTGGGACTTGGGGTCTGGGGTCAACATGATTAATAACTTTATGGGTTGTCGTTATTGATTCTCGACTCCAAAATCAACATTATAATTTTTGGGTTCCTAGTTATGTAAATTAGAAATTTTACCTGACAATTGTTTTGGCAAAATCTATTAGTCTACACCTTGTGGAGCCTTAGAGGATCTAGTCTTATACGCTTGTTGTATTTTTGTTTGATTGTGTTGTTGTTGATTACCTTTACTAGGTTGTTTTACCTATTGTTTTTGTTTTTGAACCTATTATTAGTGGTGTTAAAATTGTTGTTATCATTGTTGTTGTACCTATTGTTGTTGTTGTTGATGTACCTATTGCTACTGTTGGTTATATTTCCTAATCCTTTTTTTAGTTTTCCACTGGTAGTGCTCCTGAGGATTTTTTGTATCCCAGTTATAATGTTGACCTTGTTGTTTATTGAGAGCCTACTGATCATGCTCATAGTCTTCTTTTTTGTTCTCACTCATATCCTGTATTTGAGGTTTTCCTTGTTTCTCAGCCTCTTCTTACCTTCTTCAATTTTCCTCATCTCTTATTTTCATAGTACAAGTCATACTAGTATGCCTTGGTATTTACAATAATTATAATAATTAGGACTTCTTTCATATGGCACTAATTGCCACCTTTCTTCCCCATTTTCATCCCCATCATACCCCATCAACACATATTGAGGTCTATTTTATGACAAATCAATATGAATCGTAATCTTAGCAACACTTTCTTTGTTTTCTTATAAGTAGCTAATCCAAGAATAACACCTTGATAATAGGAGACAGAAAAGGTTTAAGAATTTTAATACAGTAATAATGCCATGGGTGATCAGGTAGTAAAATCCATGTAGAAACCAAAGGAGTTTCCTCCTCGGGTTTAAAAGTTGGAGTCCATAGTTGAAGTCTCATAATCTGACCTTCTAAAAATATTATACCCTTAGACCACACTATAGCATTATCAAACTTATTCTCCAGGTCAATGTAAAGATGTCTAGAGTTAAAATGAGCCGCTTTCACCCCTCCTCTAAGCTCAGTTTGCAATGAAAATTATTTCCTGATCACCTCTATCTTAGGCATAGAAATGAAAAATTTCCTAATTAAATTATACGTACATCTTACAACAACCTTCACTTTATAATCCACAGGATTAAAAACAATTACAGGATATCCTTGCTTTGTGGTTATTTTGGGAGGGTTGACAATAACCTGGGTTGTTTTCATAGCCTCTTATGCTATCAATTTGGTCACAAAAGATTGAAAACAATAGAAGCAGGTGGAGCAGGATTGATTCTAGGTTTTTTATTAGTTTGATTAGGATTTTTCGAGGAGGGTTTGGAGTTTTCAGCATCTTTATTAGGTTCCTTAGCTCCCTACTTAGGATTATTGGGTTTAAAGGCTTTGAAATTTTTAGAAATTTCTAACGGGGTATCATTAGGAACATAAGGCTTTTGGACACTTTTTATAGGATGTTTAGGGTTCTTTTGTTGGTTTTCATGAGAATATTTTTGGCTTACTCAGATTCAACACCTTCAGCCTCCTTACCAACCATTGTAACTCTACCATTAATTAAGATTAAGGGACTCACTAGTGTTCTCATTCAAAGAATGCTTCGAATTAACTTCAACGTTATCATTAAACCCATCAGTTTCATCATCTAAGTCCTATAAATAAATATGATTATTTGGAGCCTTAGTTTTCAAATTAGACATGTTTTGATGATATTGAGATGGATCTTTTGTGAAATTATCACTCCTTGTATCATCCTTACTGCCTTTACATTTCTCATTTTGACTAACACTGACCAGAGCATCATTCCCCACCAAATCGGTCTATATCCCCTTTAGCATTGAAACTCAAAGAATTTGAAACCAAATTAGAAGGGTAGGGGTGGGGTTCTATTTCTACTATCTCCTGGTTGTTTTGATCCTCTTGACATGTGGAATTTCCTAATTTTCTTATTGAAATTGTATGTTCAGTTGTATTCTACAATTTAGGGATCAAAACCCTAATTTTCAAATAGATTTGATTGGGTCTTCAATAATTGGGGCTTTTGCAATAGACATGTTTGCATTTTCCCCATGAACAGTTTGGTGTTGAGTTTGACCCATTTTTTGGGCATCCCACTATCGTCCAAATTGTCAGC
The DNA here is from genome assembly GCF_002878395.1 of Capsicum annuum. Lineage (NCBI taxonomy): Eukaryota > Viridiplantae > Streptophyta > Magnoliopsida > Solanales > Solanaceae > Capsicum > Capsicum annuum. Next base: position 2,339,223 of record NW_025858245.1, read on the forward strand.
TTCATCAGAGCTAAACTCTCAACCCAAACATTCTACGTTTTTGTCAGTATGGGTGCTTTGATTTACTGTTTCCAACCCTCTCATTGAATGATGCCCTATTTGCTCTTCTCTATGCCGAATTTGCATTTGAGAGTACTTTAGGTCGGACATAATTTTTCCTACCTCACCTACTTTGAAATTCTAATTTTGGTCGATGGGCATGGTTAATTCACCACCGCTTAGAATCATCTAAATAACACCCGCATTCACAAGAGATATGAATCTTGAACACTATACCACTATTTATCCAAAATCTCCTTAGCAATAGCTATTTTGCTATTTGATTTCGCAGTGTTGTAGGTCAATTTAGGTACTAATTCTTGTTTGGTTATGTTCAAAACCTGAAGACAACCCTCTTGGTTATTATCCAATGGTCAAAAAATCTTCACCGGTGGCTGTGGATTAGTTTTGGTGGAAAATAGTAAAGAAAATCTTAGAAAGAAGGGAACGAATTTTTAGAGAGAAAATTTTTAACGGCTTGTTTTTCTTTGGTTTGTACTAGTCGTATCATTGGGGTACGAGTTAGGTTAAGAAGTCGTATGTTTAACAGAATGTGATGTCCAATATTTTGATCAAGGTACAAGTGAAAGGAAACATTCAAATGATATGTGTACAAGTTGAGGGGTTCAACCATACCCTCCTATGAGTCTCCTACAACTTTTAAGCTAAGGGTGTTTTAGATATTTCCCACACCAAGAATTTAAGACCCCATGTTCTATAGCTCTATTTGGTCCTTCATTTCTCACTTTAGAAGATCAAAACACCATCAAAAGCACTCTAAAACCTCTCAAGGAGATTAGGCTAGGGTTTACTCAAGATGGTCATCTAAGATCTTAAAGATCAAAATCTCTTCGTTAATCTACTTAATTTAGGCATTTGTCTCTTTCTTCATTGTTAGTTCAAAAAAATCATGTGTTTTAAACATTGCTTGAAGCATAAATGATGGTTTTGAAATCCTTGGTTGAGGGTTTGAATGAATATTGTGTACTATTGCTCTCTCATGTTTTAACTTGTGTTTATGCGTGATTTAATAATGGTTTTGCACATGTGGGTGCTTTGGAATTGTGATTTAAACTAAGGGGTTATGTTTAACCCTGACTTAATGGTTTTGTCTTGAATAATGGTTTGATAATGGTATTCCCTCAATCTACTTCTGAAAATGCCTATGAGAAGAATCTTCTCACATGATGAATTGTGTTTCAAACTAATGCTTGGAATAAGAATGTTAATAAAGGATAAATGGTTTTGTAAAGGTCTTGATGGCCATAAAATGAATTGAATTGTGATTTGAACTAACGCATTGGCCTAATAATGTAAATGGTTGGTAAATGGTTTCATAAAGGCCTTGTTGGCCATAAGTTGATTTGAATTGTAACCATGGTGTTTTAATGGCTAAATGGGTTTGAGACCCTAAGTGTTTAATTGTCTATACAACCCAGGTTAATGTTTTCAAAGTTTTATGCTAAGCCTTGTTCCCTATCCCATCATGATATATTTATATGTATACATGTTATTTAATATGATAATTTGAATTGGTTTTAATGATCGCGTTATTTTATTCCTCTATACCTGAGTTACATTCTAGCGCTCTAATCACTAACTATCTCTAGATGTTGTATCCCCATGTGATAGAGGGACCGGATCTTCTTTTCTTTTCCTGTGTAGTGATCAGGTGTTCGAGTGGTTCGTGAGTTATAATTGAAGTGGTGAGATTCCATAGTTCGAAAGGCATTCATTTCATGATCTTTTTACTCTATGTCATAGACTTTGTTAGACTTGGATTTTGGCTATTGTCGTAGGCATGTCCCAATATTTAATTTTGGATTGTAGAGGCTTCGTGGATTACTGTGGACTCGGGTGTATTGGTTTAGTGTGTTGTAGTGATGAATGGTTTAGACATTTCATAAGCTATTGTTAGCCTTATTTCACATATGCTTTATATGTTCAAAATTCATCCAAAACTTGTGGTTGATATTTTGGTTTAGTTAGGTGAAGGGTGATCTTTGAACCACATGGGACTTAAGATACCTATCACTAATAGGCCTTGGTTCAGTTCGTGACATGTGGTTACTAACTACCCTTTTTATTAGGTTACAAACTGGTAGTGGTGATGTGTACCATAAGCCTTAATGTGTTTACCTGGGTACCAAATTTTTATGGGAGTTTCCCCATCTTTCATGGTTCATTAAGATTGTATCCAACCTTTAGAAATAACTTGTAAGCATTTAAATTGAAGCCTTCTTTTGTACACTTTATAAGGAGTGTCATATCTGACAGTAAATTTTGAGCAACAAATTCTCCAAGTAGCTTTATGTACTAGTTTGTTGTATCAATCTACTTGATAAAAGGAGTTAGTTCCCCTAGTAAATTATCTTGGACATAGATCATTGACCTTCCTTTTATTTCACCTTTCATACTGACAGTACCCAGGCGCACTCGCAAGTATACGTGGTCTTATCAAGTAGTAAAGTGGCCTAATAAAAGCCAAGTATCAATCCTATACTAACTTGATTCAACAATAACTCTATTTTAGTTCACAATTTAGATTCAGTTGATGCAAACGTAACCAAAAAGAGAGTTTTTAATTTATAACTAGAGAAAAGTAAACAATGCATAAAGTAAAGAACTTGAAACAATCAATAGGAGAAAACCCAGGGTTAAAGCACTTTGAACAATCCTACTATGTTATTAAATTTCATTCGTTAACTTGCTTATGTTGGTTGTTGATTCATAGGATTAATTACGTGATCATGGTCTCCCGATCTCTAATACTTTACCTAAGTTGAACCATACAACTATATCGTTGAGAGGGGATGTAATAGTCCACTTAAATTCTTTAAGCTACCATCCTACATATGAATCAAGTAAGGCATCTGAGTACATCCCTATCCTAGACACTAACTTGAATTCCTTATTTCATAAAAGACTACAAAGCATACTTTGTTCATCTCCAGTTTCTATCCCCTATTCCCTCTCCCAAGATCAAAAGACAGACAATTGACATATTCTAAGGTTAGTTGTAACGCCTCCAAAACGGGTCCCAAGATGTCACACAGTGCTTAGGGTCACAAGTGATCCCAAGCTAACCCTTCTATTGGCATAACTCATAAGCAACTGAATAAAACATATAAATCTGAAGAAAATACAGAAACACATAAATCTCTTCCGAACTTGATCAATACAAATCTGTATTAATATGATTACAACTCTGCTTTTTCAAAACATCACTGGATTAAAATACATTAACTCTACTGACTGTCTATGAAGTCTCTACTAGTATTTAGTATAGGTAGCCGGGACATGACCCCCAACTATCCCAAATCAATATGACTGAATGAAAAAAAATATTGCTCTAACTATATAAATGACTCGAGCCATTGAATCAAAAGGACTCATCACCTGCTGACTGGAAGCTGCAAACTATCTGAATATGGATGTGTACTACAACTCGTACCTACATTATGAGACAATGTAGCTCATACATGTATATATGGATCAGTACTTTGAGGATGTACTGAGTATATGGGGGTGAATGCATAAGCAAAACATTATATCATCATCATAATTTGTAAAATAATGCATGCTAAATGTAAATGACTCACATAAGATGAAATATCTGAAATACTGAAAACGGAAGTCATGCATAGCAAATCAAACTTTATAAATCTAGTGAGTCATAACATTTAGTTCTAAAAGTTGGACTTATGTTCTGTCAGTAAATCATATTATCTAAGTGTAGAAAAGACTCACTCTTAAATCTGAAATCTGAAAGCTAAAGTTTGGAGCTAATATCTTTTTGTAAAGCATAATCTGAGTAAAACTTGTGATTCTTTACACTTAGTTTTCTAAAAGCTTGTCTATCATTCTTTTCCTTTGAAACTTAGAGACTTTGGGAGTTTTGTAAATTTGAAACCTTGGGACTTAGGGAGTTTATGATAATAGACATAAACCATGTGAGCTGATATGGAGTCCAACGTCTTGCCCACATTGGGGAGAGCTATTCTACCTTTGCCATCAGAATGGAACCTTAACTTAAGTGATCACTATCTTAGCCCACTATGGGTAAATTAGAAACCTACGGTGGCACGTAGTTCTGGGGCATGAAACTTTGGAATCATACTCAACTCGGTGCTAAATACTAATCCCATACTTATTTCTTAGAACGTTTAGGAAATCCACCCTAAAATAGCACAAGGGTCCGAAATTAAAACCAATTATGCTTCTCATTGCTTCAAATCATAAACTGTACGAATAATGTAGATTCCTATCTTAGCTTAGGATCAAAAGATCAATCTTTATTTTAAAATAAGAATACTTAATTGTCAAAGCATCCTAATAATATACTCTTCTTGAAATGTTAAAAATCATACTTGGGTTTTAAAGAACATGTACTTAAATATTCAGAATTTCATAATAAAGCTTCATTCCCAACAATCATCTTGAAATTCATTTAACAATATCAATTCACAATAGGGAAGTATAATTCATAATAGAAATCTTCAAGTAAAAGCATAAGTAAATGAGATAAGATGCACTTCAATATTCAAATCACTTGTAAATTCGAAAACTCAAAACAAGATGGTTTAGGTGTAAACCCTAACTTTAAAATCATGTAATCTTTAATAAAAATAAAGTTTTTGGGAACAATGATGAAAGATTTATCCTTTTTCAAACCCCACATACCTTAGATGATGAACTAGATGAAGAAGCTTGGTTTTGAGGTCCTATTTGTGGCTTGAAAGTTGACTCTTGGAGCTTTTGAATTGGAAATCTTGAAATTTGAACTATTTTAGAAGAAGAATGGTGAACTTTTGGGGATTCTTGAAGCTGGAGATTGAAGATTAGGGTTTTTAATTGAGAGAAATTGATGAAGAATGAGCATATTTTTCTCAATAATGCCTTTAATCATCTGTTTCACGATTTGGACAAGTAGGCAAAAGACCAAACAGCCCTTGGGATTTAAATTCCGTAACTAGAATGCCGTTTAAGGATTCACTGCGGTGCGGTGAGTGTGTCATCGTGATACCCACCGCAACACAGTGAAATCATGATAACTTAATGGATATAGACAATTGTTGATTTGAGGTTCACCGCGACGCAGTGCAATCGCGGTGACCGGCTAGAATTTGACAAACCTCGATTTGGTCTCTATCGCGACACAGTAGCCTTCTCATCGCTATTATCACCGTGATGCGGTGGAATTATGATGAGCTACTAGAAATTTACAAATGTAGATTTGGCTCTATCGCGATGCGGCGACTGCCCAATTGGCACACTCCTTACTAAAAATGCCCTAACTTCTTCACCGAGTGTCGGTTTTAGGTGAATTTGGTATCGATGGAAATCTTATTCAATTTTCCACATAACGGAAAGTTCAAACCAAGAAAATTCTATATGAATTAAAAATTATTCAGATTGGAAGCCATCCCTTACCATTCTAGTAACTAAATTAAGCTATAAAAAGTTTGGGGTATTACAATATCTCCCCCTTGGAAACATTCATCCTCGAATGTGGCTAGCAAAACTGAGATGCTAAAAACTGAGTCTATAACTGGCTTGCACTACTGAAATAAACCAAATGGCTGAATCTTAAACATAATGAGCCACTGAACTTGTCTGTGAGTGCATGAATTCTCATGAAAATAACTATATGGGTGAGATAGAAACAAGGGATTCAACTTATGAGTAACCATTACTTTAGGACGAATCTGATTTTGTGAGGAAAAGATGAGAGATTTACGACATGAAAACTCAATACAAACTCGATGCATTACAACATCTCCCCCTTGAGATCATTCATCCCCAAATGGTACTGATTTCGTTGAGATACTAGGAAAAGACTGTGATGATATGCAGGATACTTATGAGTTGAATCATGACTTAATATCTGAATCTGAAATTGACGCATGATGCATATACTGAAATGGATCAGTAATTTACATAGATACAAACAAACTATCTCTTGAAATGACCATCCTCATGAAATTTCAAGTAGCAAGAATAGACTAAATTGGAAGATGAAAAACTAAGGAAATTTTTCTAAAGGACTGTTAACCTAGATTGCTAGCTATACGAATGAATCATACCGAACGCTTATATCCCGATGGAGTATTTCACCAACACTTTTCCAAGAAACTCTAATAATATTAAGGAGTGAGGAACTTTGGGCATGATCTGAACAACACATCTGAATAAGGAATTGCAACATTGCTACAGCTCTATAGCATGGAACATAAACTTATAAATCATAAGCCAGGATAGAATTTCTGGGACTTAAGCAATGCAACTTCTTACTTTCAAGTTTAGCAACACTTCTCAAAGACTCTCTCTCAACTATACTATTCCCCTCAAATACTGGACTCGCTCGATTCAACTTATAATTCCCACATGGCATTGATAAATCCATCTACTAAAGTCTAACTGAACTAAATTCTCTCATCGTGGTCAAGCTTAACTTGAAATCACAAGGTGCTACACATAAAACCACACCATAATACTAATTTGAACCATGAATTCAATAGCCTAAGCACTGTCATAACTACTCACCTCTAGTATAATTCTTCGTACCATTTTAACAACTAAATTCAACCTCTTACATACCAATCATGACATTTAATCCTATCTTCATAACCACATCTGCACTTTTAAACAAACATGCATAAAGCATCTTTCTCATATTCTCTAATACGTCCATCAATAACAATTTCCATGCACTATTCAATTCTTAGGAAGACACACATAAAATATTCTCAACAGACCAAGTCATACACAAAACTTCACCTCTATATTCCTTTATTTATATACCTACTTGAAACAAGCATATGACAATCTTCCCAAACATAACACATTTACTCTCTCCCATTTACACAATTATTCATCATCACTACCTTGACCTAAGGAAGGTCATTGAAAGGTTGGAATACTAGGGCCCAAAACATGAAGAGATACTAAGCATAACTTGACACCTTACTGAGGCCTGAGAAATAGAGTATTCACGATATTCATTTATTAAGGATATCTAATCTGAGGACGTACATGATATAAATCTGAATTTCGCTGATCGTTAAGAGTGTTGCATGCATACTAAAACTGAACATATTGTAAGGCTCGAATTTGGAGATCATAACTTATGGAATATGATTCCAACTGCGAAATGAACTGGAACTCCTCTTACTAAGAACTGGAGAGTACATGACTCTCTCTTATACGCATGAACATGTAAGGTATGAGTACATATTGGTATAACTGAAAATACTGAAATAAGAATGGGTTGAGCCTCATCCTCGCTTTCTGATGTTCTATAACACACTGGCAATACTACTAAAATCTAAGAGCCTGACTTGGTTACTCATTCCATCATCTCCCCCTTAGCTTTAAGCCATCACTCTAAGTCTATGAAATCCCTTACTAAACTCTGAACTAAACTACACTCACTGCACTTGGAGTTTAAAATATGACAATACACGCAAATAATAAACTTAATCTAAAAGACTACACCTGAAAGTGTAGAACTCGCTTCTAATACTGCCTTCTAAGGTACAACTCTATCTTTCTATAGCCCCACTAGTCATCACATAATATCTTGAACACTTACTAACTTTAAATCTTTAACAGTATCACTACATCCTGAGTTCAAACCATCTAGAGCATCAACTCTCATTTTTGTTCGCTCAATCTTCAAAGATTTAAACTTAGATTCTACCACTTCACATGGATATTCCTAAACTTTTAACAAATTATACTAACTTTATTCCTGAACACCCTATCGATGCATACTGTTCTTAACTTTTTGCCTCCAATAATCATCATCAAAGACTTACACTCTCGTTAGCAAACATATCTACCTGCCTAAAGACATAATCATAGCCTACCAAGATCAGACTTCTATAATCATAGGAATTCAAATCATACTTAAAAGACTCAACACCAACTATCCAAAACTCCTCAACTTATCTACTAATAACACAATGTAAAAAATAGTTATCCTTCTTCCACTTAACCACTCAAGGGTACTATTAGCCACACGCAATACTTAATAAACTTCAAAAATAATGCAAACCCATATCACTTTGGGTACCTTTACATCATACTTACATCATCATACTAAGTTACGAATAAATCAACTTAAACTCTTGCATACACTATTCAAACCAACTTGATCACTTTCGTATAACTAGCACCACCAACCAAAAAATCACTATTTCCACCTTTATGGTCATCCACTGTTCAAACTTGATGTCTAGTGCTAGCCATGACTAATCACTCAATCTCACATAATATTCTTACTTGGAATCTATAAAATAAGACATCAAGATAAACCATTCTACTAAAGCTTTATAATAATAATAATCGATCATGACCTTATGGGTTTCCTTATTATAATCCATTAGCACATACTACTTTTACACATTACTACTATTCACCTATCCATACACTTAAATTTAAAATACTCAACCAACTGATACTTCTATTGATATCCTAGACCTTCCTAACACAACAAATATCATCAATGACTCCTTCCGTACTTCAAGCACACAACAATTAACTTTAACTAATAAATCCTTCTTCACCCTCTACTGAACTAAAACACAAGGAAATATCTATCACCTAAACACATCTCGATAACATTTATAAGTTCCTCTCTATACATTTTATCAATCATTATTCACATTTTTTTGTCACTACACTTCTATTCCCATACTTCCAACTATAAGAAGGTTCTACTACTTATGAATCATAACACTCCAGGTTGTGATATCCCCCGAATGCAAACTCTATTCAATAATCTAGGTTTATACTCTCTCTTCTTATGAGCACTATTTGTATTAAAGGGATAAAGAGGAATCTGAATACATATCTTACTTTGTCTTAATAGGAAAAAACATAAGGATGAGGATAAAATTTCAACTTGAGAAGCTTATAACACACTAGCGAGCTCCTCTCAAGCACCTTATATGACTTCCAAACTTACTGATAGTAAATTTGAGTGCATCATCTTGGGAGGACTTGGAACTTGCTAATTATGTTATCTCAAGAATAAGTCATAGATGAAGAATTTTTAGGCAACACACGAGTAGACAAGAATTTTTGAGAGAATAACTTTACTGCATGATCTAGAGTATGAAAGGAGGGAAAATTTTCTTAAATTCCTTGTAGCCTCTAGAAGAAAGGTACAAACATCTCCATACCGTTCGTCAAGACTCTACTAGACACGGCTTCACAGACACCCTAGGACATTTGAACCTTGTTCTCTAATACCAAGTTTGTAAGGCCCCTAAAATGGGTCCCGAGATGTCACACGGTGCTTAGGGTCACAAGTGATCCCAAGCTAACCCTTCTACTGGCATAACTCAAAAGCAACTAAATAAAAAACTTAAATCTGAAAAAAAATATGGAAAAACATAAATGTCTTCTAAACTTGATCAATACAAATCTATATTAATATGATTAAAACTTTGCTTTTACAAAACATCATTAGATTCAAATACATTAACTCTACTGACTGTCTATGAAGCCTCTACTAGTATTGACTATAGGTAGCCGGGATGTGACCCTCAACTATCCCAAATCAATACGACTGAATAAAGATAAATAAAATATTTCCCTAACTGTATAACTGACTCGAGCCCTTAAATCAAAAGGACTCATCACCTACTGACTGGAAGCTGCAAAGTATCTGAATATGGATGCATGCTACAACTCGTGCCTACATTATTAGTTAATGTAGCACATAGACGTATATATGGATCAGTACTTTGAGGATGTACTGAGTATATGGGGGTGAATACATAAGCAAAAAATTATCTCCACATCATAATGTATAAAATAATGCATGCTAAATGTAAATGACTCTCATAAGCTGAAATATCTGAAATACTAAAAACTAAAGTCATGCATAGCAAATCAAACTTTATAAATCTAGTGAGTCATAACATTTAGTTCTAAAAGTTACACTTATGTTCTGTCTGTAAATCTAAGTGTAGAAAGGACTCACTCTTAAATCTGAAATCTGAAAGCTGAAGTCTGGAGCTAATATCTTTCTGTAAAGCACAATCTGAGTAAAATTTGTGATCCTTTATACGTAGTTTTCTAATAGCTTTTCTATCATTTGTTTCCTTTGAAACTTAGAGACTTTGGGAGCTTTAGAAATTTAGAACTTTGAGACTTAGGGAGTTTCTTCTAACCGGCATAAACCATGTGAACTGAGATAGAGACAACGTCTTGCCTACATTGGGGAGAGTTGTTTTACCCTTGCCATTGAAATAGAGCCTTAACTTAAGTGATTACTATCTTAGCCCACTATGGGAAAATCAGAAACCTATGGTGGCACATAGTTCTGGGGCATAAGACCTTGGAATCATACCCAACTCAATACTAAATACTACTCCCATACTTATTTCTCAGAACTTTAAGGAAATCCACCTAAAAATAGCACAAGGGTTTGAAATTAAAACCAATAATGCTTCTCATTGATTTAAATCATAAACTGTGCGGATAATGTGGATTCCTATCTTAGCTTAGGATCAAAAGATCAATCTTTCATTAAAAACCTGAATATTTACTTGTCAAAGCATGCTAATAATATACTCTTCTTGAAATGTTAAAACTCATACTTGGGTTTTAAAGCATATGTACTTAAATATTAATAATTTCATAATAAAGCTTCATTCCCAACAATCATCTTGAAATTCATTCAACAATATCAATTCACAATACGGAAGTGCAATTCATAATAGAAATCTTCAAGTCAAAGCATAAGTAAATGAGATAACATGCACTTTAATAGTAAAATCACTTATAAATTTGAAAACTTAAAATGAGATGGTTTGGGTGTAAACCCTACCTTGTAAATCATGTAATCTTTAATAAAAATTAAGTTTTTGGGCACAAGGATGAAAGATTTATCCTTGTTCAAACCCCACATACCTTAGATGATGAACTAGATGAAGAAGCTGTGTTTTGAGGTCCTATTTATACCCTTGAAAGTTGACTCTTGGAGCTTTTGACTTGGAAATCTTGAAATTTAAACTAGTTTAGAAGAAGAATGGTGGACTTTTGGGAATTCTTGAAGTTGGATATTGAAGCTTAGGGTTTTTACTTGAGAGAAATTAATGAAGAATGAGCCTATTTTGCTCAATAATGCCTTTAATCGTTTGTTTTCATGATTTGGGGGGGGGGTACGCAAAAGACCAAACTGTCCTTGGGATTTAAAATCCATAACTGGAACGCCATTTAAGGCTTCACCATGATGCGGTGAGTGTGTCATTGAGATACCCACCGTGACTCGGTGGAATTGCGATGACTTACTGGATACAGACAATTGTTGTTTTGAAGTTCACTGCGACGTAGTGCAATCGTGGTGACCCACTGGAATTTGACAAACGTCGATTTGGCCTCTACCATGATACGGTGGCCTTCTCATCACTTTTCTCACTGCAACACGATTGAATCGCGATGAGCTACTAGAAATTGATGAATGTAGATTTAGCCTCCATCGCGATGCGGCAACTACCCAGTTGGCACACTGCTTACTAAAAATGCCCTAACTTTTTCACCGAGTGTCGGTGCTGGGCGAATTTGGTATCGATGAAAATCTTATTCAATTTTCCACAAAATGAAAAGTTGAAATCAAGAAAATTATATATGAATTAAATATTATTCATTTTGGAAGCCATCCCTTAACATTCTAGGAACGAAATTAAGCTAGAAAAAGTTTGGGGTTTTACAATTTCTAATCCTTAAAATAGTTTAATCAAAGATGAAAACACAACCAATAATTATAAGCATATTAAACAAACTTAATTCAAAACAATAGTACTCATGTTCTTTGCTTCAACCCTAGAAAGAGGGCGTTTAGCCACTCATAGTCATAATCGTAATCACAAGGTTATAATTAACAACAAAATTGATGAGTGAACTATATTAAAATAATAAAAACCTAAAGATAAAGTTGTAGTATCCCATCAATCTCCAAAATATGTCCAAATATATGAAAAAACGTGATACCACATGTATTTACAGCAACAAGTAAACCCAAGCTATATAGGAGTCAAATTCCATCAATTTGTGAGAAAGGGAGTAGAGGGGGCGCCGCCCTGGGTTGAGCCCCACTCCAGGTGAAGATGCACCCTGTGTTGAGCCCCGCTCTAGCCAAGGCTCTAACTTGGCTATATCCCTTCTCCATTTGAAGCGCTACGGGCTTATAGCCTTGGCTCTCTGGAAGTTATCTCTCAGCTTTTAGCTAAGTGTTGAGTCTCCCATCTTAGTCCCTTGCCTTGTGGTGTCTTCCCATGCATTTCCAACCTTTTAAACATCAAAATATCATTCTATTCATCTCATAAATCATCCTACACAATCACACACTACAAATTAACAATTTAAACAACACTATATCCATAACGATGAATCAAAACAAGAGCTAAGACTAGGCTAGTTCATGTTGATCCTCTACTTATTTTTCCACTTCTACACTTAATCAAATTGAACCTTGAACATTATCAACAAGTTATTCCACTCATCATTACACATTAGAATCATTTTTAAAATATTAAACACAATAGAATCGAACGAGATCAACTAGATAAGCACCTAGCTCAAGCTAGTAATGCTAGTTTCCATGATTGAACTCTAAATGAATCTTTTAGGAATTCACTTTGAACATTATAAACACATGATTTAACACTTATATGAACATTCATATCATTATCAACCTATATAGCACACGAATTATCCTCAAAATAAGGTTAAAATAGTGACACTAGAATGCATAAATACACCCAACATCACAACCCCACACTTAAAGTCTTGTTCATCCTCGAACAACTCTTTATTCTAAGTATCATATGCCAGGGAGACTCTACACTTCTACTTCATGCAAGACACTCAAGCTAGTACTACCATGACTACACATAATGAAAGTTTCTACACTAAGCATGTTACAAACACAATTGAAAGCTTATGAACATGACTCCAAAACATCCTAGCCTCAAGAATTGACTCACATAGTTGGAAAACTCATGCTTATCATTCATTCAAGGACGTCATACAAATCACTCACAATTAAGCAATTCATAACATGATGGGTACAAGAATCAAATTATGCTAACTCTCACAAGGAATTCACAAGTTACACACAATGAACCATAGCTTGACCTTAGTGTAGTGCTCCACTACTATCAGAATATTGGAGATTAAGATCAATTAGGTCTTTTCCGAGTTGTAATATAGGCTAAGGGACAAGTAGGAACTATTTTGGGAATAGTGGCTAATCCCAAGAAGTGGTTGATTTAGTGTCACGGCATGACCCACCTAACGACTTACTCATTCTCTTTTCTTCTTCTTCTCATGCTTGGTCTCTATCTTTTTATTCTCTTTACCCCTTTTGGGTGTGAATTTTCAAGAGAATAGGTTTTTCAACTTTAGCCTTTTTAGGATCTTTAATGTTTATTATGTCAGACTTAGGCGGTAAAAGCTTAGGCAGCTCAATAAGGTGGTCCAAAGAGGTCTCTGGTGGACTAACCACCACATACATGTTCCTTTTAATAACATTGATCATACACAAATCTTTATAGTGGGATGTTATTTTGGGTTCTTTAGAAACATCACATATTGCTTCTTCATCCTCTACCCTAATTTTGAGTATGACTTCTCTACCATCAATCAGTGCTCCTCCAATTTCTAAGAATGGATGCCCTAAGATGATTGGTACCTTTTTGTCTACCTCAAAATCAAGAATAATAAAGTCAGAAGGAATAATGAATTTCTAAATCTTTATGAGGACGTCCTCTATTATTCCTTCTGGATATGCTATCGATATGTCTTCTAGCTGCAAAACCACCATGGTCGATCTAGGCTTCCCCAAGCCTAATGTGTCAAACAAAGATAGGGGAATCAAATTTATGCTCGCCCCTAAGTCACTTAATGTGTGGACCACTCTACTTCCTATTTGGATTAGGAGAGTAAACTTCCCTAAATCTCTCAATTTCTTGGGGATTTTCTGTGTTATTATAGCGCTACACTCTTTAGTGAGTGTTATCGTCCCCACATTCTACAGTTTCACCTTATTAGCAACCACATCCCTCAAGTACTTTGCATACTTGGTCATACCTTACAAAACATATAACAAAGTTAAGTTAATGTGAAGCTCTCCAAATGTATCAAACAACTTCTTAAACATTACATCCTCGTTCGCTTTAATAAGCCCCAGAGGAAAGGGAGGTGGTGGTGTCTTCTTCACTTCTGGTTCAACAACTTTAGTTTTCAAGTACCCAGAATTTCTTGATTCTTTAGCAACTTTTTCAAAAACCTAAGGAGTTACCCCCTCAACATCTACCTCCTTAGTTATATTTGGAGGTTCTCCCTGAAGCTCATTACCACTCCTCAAGGTAATTGTTATAACCTGTTTAGGATTTTTTGTATCTCTGAGAAAACCACCTTGAGGCCTAGTTTACAATGCTTGTTGTAACTGCCCCAATAATAACTCTAAGCTTATCTAGGCCGCTTTCTGAATTGTCAATTCTGTCTGTTGATTTTTCATATTTGCATCCATTTGTTCTAGACCAGCTAAAATTTGTTTCATCATCTATTCCATGTTGCTAGTTGACTTGTTCCCTTATGCCTGTGGTTGCTGAATTTGTTGTTGTTGTGCATTCCATGACTGAGTCTGCCACTTCATGTTGTAAGCATTACCATAATTTGGCCTTTGAGCATTTCCCACACACATTACTGATTTTGGATTAGAAGCACACATAGTTGCTAAGTGACCATTATAACCGCACACTTCACACTAAACTATAGCTTGTTAGATGGAATTAAATGTGACTGCAGGTTGTGCTGCTCCCAATTTCATACTGCTGAACTGAGTTTTTATCAAATTTTGTAATTCAAAAACCTAAGCTGAAAAGGCTATGAATTAGTCCACCTCTAATATACCCGCAATTCTTCTTGTGGCACTTCTAGAATCTGAATGCCACTCTAGATTTTCTTGTGCTATGTGGTTCAACAATGTGTACAGCTCATCATAAGTCAATTCCAATGCTTGATCACTTGCGGCTAAATCTAGCAAAATCTGTGTATTGTGATCAAGTGCTTCTACAAAAGTATGAGTAAGTACCTTATTGGATTGTTGATGGTGCGGAAAGTCCCTAAGAAGAGCCTTAAACCTCTCCCAAGCATGATAGAGATTCTCTTCTAGCTTCTATTTGAAGCATACTATCTCACTGTGAAGTTTTACAGTCTTACCAGACGAGAAAAATTGAATAGGAAATTTTTTAGCCAAATCATCCCATTAAATGATTGAATTTGCTGGTTCTGCAGCCAACCACCTTTTTCTTCCCCCAACAGAGAAAAAAGGAAAAGCTTTATCCTCACATAATCTTGATTTATGCCTGTTGGGATGAATATATCACTAATTTCCAAAAAATTTTGCAAGTAGACCTATGGATCTTCATGTGAAATCCTGGTGCACTGTCCACTGATGATCAAAAGGTGTACCATATTCTCCTTAATTTTGAAATTGCCTCTAGCTGTCGGCTTCTGAAATGAAAAGGTCAAATTGGTTAAAAGTGGGATTGCCTCTTCTTTGACTGTCCTACGGGCTGCTTGCTCATCATCCATGATAGAAGGATTCTCTTGGTTTTCTTGGATTTGCATAATTTGGGGGTGAAGTTTTGTTTCCCTTCTACATTGATGGAAAAGTTGCACAGGTTCAGTGCTTGGTTCAACCATATTTTGATCCCTTGTCGTCTTTTGTAACCTGTTTCTTGTAAAACACAACCAAAACCAAGCATAAAAACACCAAATAAATATAAAAGTACAACTAAAATAAATAGTTGCTAAATTTCAAGTCCCCGGCAACGGCGCCAAAAACATGAGAGCGTATACGCAAGTGTATGTGGTCATATCAAGTAGTAAAGAAGCCTTATGAAAGCCAAATATCGATCTCAAAATGACTTAATTCAAGAATAATTTTATTTTAGTTCACACTTTTAAATTTAGTTGATCAAACGTAACCAAAAAGAGAGTTTTTTATTTATAACAAGAGAAAAGTAAAGATCTTGAAACAATAAATAGGAGAAAACCCAGGGTTAAAGAACTTTGAACAATTCTACTATGTTATTAAACTCCATTCGTTAACATGCTTATCTTGGTTGTTGATTTGTAGAAACCTAGGGTTAAATCACTTTGAACAATCCTAATTCTTTACCTAAGTTGAACCTTACAACTACATTATTGAGAGGGGAAGTAATATTCCACTTAAGTTCTTTAAACTATCATCGTACATGCGAATCAAGTAAGGCATATAAGTACATCCCTGTCCTAGACACTAATTTGAATTCCTTATTTCATAAAAGAATACAAAACATACTTTTTTTATCTCCATGTTTTATCCCTTATTCGTTCTCTCAAGATCAAAAGATAGATAATTGATATATTCTAAAGGTAGATAATCCTTAAAATAGTTAAATCAAATATTAAATCAAAGATGAACAAACAAACAATAATGATAGGAAAATTAAACAAACTTAATTCAAAACAATAGTACTTATTTTCTTGGCTTCAACCCCGAAAACAGGGTGTTTAGCCATGCATAGTCATAATCGTAATCACAAAGTTGTAATAAATGACTAAAAACATGAATGAACTAAATTAAAATAATATAAACCTAGAGATGAAGTTGTATCATCCTATAAATCACCAAAATATATCCAAATATATTTAAAAACATGATACAACATCTATTTATATCACCAAGTAAACCCAAGCCATGTAGGAGTTAAATTTCATCAATTTGTGAGCAAGGGAGTAGAGGGGGCGCCGCCCTGGGTTGAGCCTTGATCCAGGTGAGGTCTGTGTTGATCCATGCTCCATCCAAGGCTCCTACCTGGATATATCCCTAATCAAGGTAAGGCATCGGGGGCTTATAACCTTGGCTCTCTGGAAGTTGTCTCTCAGATTTTGGCTAAGTGTTGAGTCTCCCACCTTAGTCTCTTGTATTGTAGTGTCTGCCCCATGGATTTCCAGCCTTTTAAACATCAAAATATCATCCTACTCATCTCCCAAAGCTTCCTACACAATTACATACTATGAATTAGCAATTTAAACAACACTATATCCATAACGATGAATCAAAACAAGAGCTAAGACTAGTTTAGTTCATGTTGATCTTCAAGTTATTGTTCCACTTCTACACTTAATCAAATTGAACCTTGCACATTACCAACAAGTTATTCCACTGATAATTACACATTAGAATAATTTGGAACACATTAAACATAGTAGAATCCAACAGGATCAACTAGATAAGCACCTAGCCAAGCTAGTATCGCTAGTTTCCATGATTGAACTCTAAATAAATCTTTTAGGTACAAACTTGTTTAGAATTCACTTTGAACATTATAAACACATGATTTAACACTTTTATTAACATTAATATCACTATCAATCCATATAGCACATGAACCATCATCAAAACAAGGCCTAAAAGGCTAAAATAGTGATACTGAATGCATAAATACATCCAACATCAGGTACATAGAGGAGCACATGATTTGCCTTCATCTTTAAGAATGCAACATATCCTTTTTTGAAATATAAGGAGGTTTATTAGTGGAATATTTTCCAAAAGCCACCTCAACTTTATTAGATGTAAGATTATCATACTTGGTTGTTGTGACGTCATCAACCTCTTTCCTTTATGACATAATTCTTTAAGTAGAATTTTGCATCGGTGAAGTGTGACTTGGATTCAATGAATGGTTTATCATCGGAAACTAATTTTATTTTCACTCTATGTTTAAGATACTTTATGCATTGGTAGTAGAAGGATGAGATAATTTTATTCTCATGTACCTAAATCCTACTAAGCAATATGTTATACGAAGTCTTGGCATTGAGCACATGCATCAACATATTTGATTGGAAATCATCCATATAGATCTCTAACTTGATATATATTATGGCCCTTTTATCCCCTTGATTAATCCCTTGGATCATCAAACAACATTTAATAAGTTAATCATTTTTTATGACAAGTTCCTTTATTGTTCGAATTGGCAAGATATTGATTCCAGACTCTCGTATATCAAGATTCTATTTATCTTCTTCTCTAGATCATGAACCATCATATATAAGGGATAATTAAGTAGTACCAATCATGAGAAACCATCTCTAAATATGATTTATTATCACATACATGTTCTTCTTATAAAAGAGGTTCAATAAGATTTTCAGAAGATGAAGGGGGTTCCATAGATTGGTTTTCATCCTTTGT
Source organism: Capsicum annuum (assembly GCF_002878395.1). NCBI lineage: Eukaryota > Viridiplantae > Streptophyta > Magnoliopsida > Solanales > Solanaceae > Capsicum > Capsicum annuum. The sequence goes on from NW_025858245.1 coordinate 2,357,533, forward strand.
TTCTCCTTTTCCAGTATTGAAATAAGATGACTCAGTGTTAACTTGATCAGCATTTTCACAAAACCAGCTTGGTAAGAATTGTTACAAGGTCATATGAAGACATGACTTTTAGTGGTGATACTCCACTACCCACTCCCTCTTTGGAAGCTTAAATAATTTTTTCTTTGTTGGTTTTCTCACCATTCTACTTTTAGTTGGCCGCTTGGATGACTCTTTTTGTAGACTCATCTTGTTATGTCTCTGCTTAGTCATCAAAATTCAACCTTTATCATTACCTTCATAAATTGTTGACTTGTTATCCTCTAATGTTTCCATATAATACTCTTTGAAGTTATATATTTGGACCAAATTAAGTGATCCAAAGGTAATGGAGATCTAATGATAACTTCCCTTCTCATCATCAAGCATAATCTTCTTCTCATTAGCCAGTTGCATGATTTTATCTTGGAGGACAAAAAAATTCTTCAAAGGGAAACCGTATAAGCCTATGATAGTTGCAATAGTTTGGGTTTTCAGGTTTTCCAATTTCATCGAGATGATTTATATCTAGTAGATCAATGAGCTTTAGCTCAAGAAATTTGTTAAATATTTTAGACACATCAGAATCAAGGAAGGGGTATTCCTTTTCCTGCATCTCTTTTAAGGTTAACTTATGATTTGGGTGTGCTTGATAAGAAGTTGTCTTCTTACTTTGATTCTTGCATACCTTTGTGGTGAACTTCATATAAGACGCGTTGACATTCACAAATTCTTTATTTTTATTTTTGGGGAAAAACTTACTCCATCTCCTAGGTTTCTATTTGTCCTTTCGTTTTTGAGGGTCAAGATAAGAGCTACTCATTTTCCCAGAATACATGCTTAACTCCATATTGTGAGCATGGGTATCCAAATCTTCAATAGACTTTGGCTTGACGAATTGTAAAATATAGAGAAGCTTCTACTGCATCCATTAGATATACATCTCTATTTGGAAGCTTCATTAAGTTTATCTTGGTAGTTTAGGCTTGCATTTCTCCATCTATTGATGAAGTTGATAATTTGATCAAACCTTTTTTATGAGTATTTATACACTCACTACACTTAAAGTACATCTCGTGCAATAGAAGTGATTCAGAAACTCATGCTCTAGCTACTCTTAGTTATCAATAGAATTGGGCTCGACATTCGTGTACCAATCGGTGGAATTTCCCTGTAACACCCCACATTTTTGGGCTAGAATTTAAATCATTATTCCTATGCATATGGACTTGAACCTAATTATTCTGTGTATATATATGTTTTATTAGGAAGTACATGATGTGGAAATGTTTTCATATATTGATTAAGGTCATAAAACCCTCCTAACTTCTAGATGGGTTGAGGACTTTTCTATCGATAGAGATTTTACAAATGCACCAGCTAGGGTCAACATTAAACGAGGGTATATTACAGAATATATAAATTCAAGTGTCCTACATTATATCAAATAAAAGATCTTTGTGCTTTCTTTCTAATGCACTTGGTTTCACCTTAATCCGATATTAGAGTGAAAAGTTTTACCTCAGCATGTTCATCTGTCAACAAAGTGATGACCGGAGTTGATAAGCCATCAACTAAGTGACGAATTATTTGCCAAAGTCGTCATCCTTAACTAGAAACTCATCAAATTCAGCCTCTAATGATGACTTGAGGTGATAAGCCATCACCTAAGTGACGACTTATCAGACCAAGTCCTCACCCATGACTAGACTTGATCAACCTCACACTTAAATGGTTTTGGAGGGGTAGTTTGGTCTTTTCCCTCTCCTCCCATGACATAAATCACCAAAAACATGTACTTAGCCATCATAAACAAGTTTTAAAAACCCTTAATCTTCATTATCCTCAAGAATAAGATTAGAGTTTCTCCTTAAGGTTATCTCCCATGAACTTCAAGATTCCATTACATTCTCTTCAAGATAATCAAGAAATTAAGTTTCCTAAGTAAAGAACTTCAAGAAAAGCCTTCAAAAACACTCTCAAGGATTCCAACGTCAACTTGTTTCATCAAATCAAGCCAAATAAGGTATGTGGGGTTATGAACAAGGATACTTCTTTCATCTTTCTGCCAAAAACTAGTTTTTAAAGTTGAATTTACATGAAATTAAATGACTTACAGTTTAGTGTTCATACCCAATTATTATTATTTGAAGATGTTGATGTTATAAGTGATTAAATGTTGAATTGAATCTCTACACTTACATGTTTTTGCATGTGGAGTGATTTTATATACATTGAGAGTTGAATTTTATTATCTTGACTAGAATTGTGCAAGAATTTCAAGATTTTAATTACTTAGCATGACTTTATGATAATTTGACATGAGTTTGAAAAATAGGTTATTAAGCCCTAGTTTGAATCTTGATATTTAAAGAAGATTGTGCTTTTAAGCATTCTATGATTAGCTTGTATTCAGATTTGAACAAGAATTGATCTTTTAATCCACGGCTAAGATATGGAATCTAATTTATGGTTTTGATGTCAGATTTTACTGCAATTTAAAGTAAATAGATACATAACTGGTTTTCATCGTAAACCCTTATGCTAGTTTTAAAATAGATTTTTAATAGAATGAGCATATGGATTAAAGGGAGTAGTATTTAGCACTGAGTTGGGTATGTGTCCTAGTTTACATGCCCCATAACTATGAGCCAACATAGGTACAGATTATTAAGATTATTCATATGTATATGGATGACAGATACAAATTATGATAACTTATCTTACGCTTACTCCTTGGCAAGAGTATGATACCTCTCCCCAACAGAGGTTTTCCCCTTAGGGGAACATGACGTTGGACATCATGATAGCTCACATGGTGTATGTCGGTTAGAAGAACCGCCCTAAGACTATGTCTTAACATAGAATAATAGAACAGCTTTTAGAAATTAACTAAAAATGCATAATGTTTTAATCAAATATTGTTTTACATAAGACATTAGCTATGGGATTTTTAGCTTTCAGTTTACATATGATAAAGGTGAGCCCTTTTATACTTAGCCTGCATAATTTGAAAACTGACTTAACTTCAGTTCTACTTATTCAACTAGCAGAAAGAGTAAAAGTACAGCTTTAGGAACTAAGTGTTATAGCTCACAAGATTTATATAGCATTCTTTATTATTCATGATTTATGATTTTCAGCTTTCAGTTAGTCTAGCCAATGTGAGTCATTGACACTTAGCATGCATCCTTTTACAAGTTTATATAAACATTGAGATATTGTTTTACTTATGTATTCACCCCCACATGCTTATTACATTCCAAAAGTACTGATCTATATATACGTGTACGTGCTACATTGTTTAATAATTTAGGTATTAGTTCAGTTGTAGTCCATATATCATGATCAGACAGTTGCAGATTCTGTATAGTAGATGATGAGTCCTCCTACTTTGGGGACTTCAGTTAGATGTTATTTATGTACTTTATTTTCTTACTCATGTGTATTAATTAGTGGTAGTTGGAGTCACATCCCAGCTACCTATTGTCAGTATAGTAGAGAATTCATAGATTGTCACTAGAACTAATGTATTTGATTCCAGTTTTGTTTTGTATAAGCAGAGTTGTAATCATTTTTATATTGCTTTGAATTAATCAGATTCAAAAAATATTGATCCTCTACTTATTTTATTTAGATTTATGTATTTTATTCAGTTTCTTACTGTTTATGCCAGTACAAGGGTTAGATTGGGATCACGTGCAGTCCTAAGCACCGTGCGGCGATTAGGAGGTAGTCTAGGTTCATTACAAACTTGGTATCAGAGCACAAGGTTCAAATGTCCTAAGGTGTCTATGAAGCCATGTCTAGTAGAGTCTTGCAGAACAGTACAGAGACGTCTATACTTTTCTTCAAGAGGATACAGGGTATTTAATAAAATATTTCTTTCTTTCATAATCTAAATTGTGCTGTAAAGTTGTTCCCTCAAAAAATTCTATCGATTCATGTGTTACTCCATAATTCTCCCTCTATGACTTATTATTGAGATAATATGATCAGTAAGTTCCAATATCTCCCAAGATATTGCTCTCAGATGTACTATCAGTAACTTCAGAAGTCAGAAAAGGGGATTGAGAGGATCTCTCTGGTGTGTTATAAGTTCAAAAAGTTGAAAGTATGTCATCATCCATATGAGTTGTACAGTTAAGACAGAATATGTTGAGAATTCAAATTCCTCATTAACCCATTTTATCCAAATAGTGCTCATGAGAGAAGATAGTATAAACCCAAAGTGTTGAATAGATTTTGCATTTAGGGATGTTATGACCTTAGGTGATATGATTCATAAGTGGTAGGCCCTTCTTATAATTGGAAGTATGGGTTTAGAAGTGTAGTGACAAGAAATATGGTAATGGCGATTAATCGAATGAATATACATAAACTTTTGCATGCGATCAAGTTAGTAGTTAGGTGATATGTCCTTGTGTATTAGTTTAGTGAAAGGTAGAGAAAGATTTAATAGTTAAGGTGAATTACTGTTTGCTTGAAGTATGAAAGGAGTTATTGATAATATTTGGTGTGTTGAAAAAGTATAGGATATTCATGAAATTTTGGGTGGTTGAGTATTGTTAATTTAGACTTCCCTAGAGGTTACAAAAAGGATTTTAGTTGAAACTTATAGAGCTATAGAAGTAATTAGGTGTATAGATGGGTAAATAGTCATAAGGAATACAACGAGGGTGTTCTAGCAAATTTTAGTATGATATACCATATGATTACGATCGATTATCATTGTTATGAGGTTCTAGTGGGCTAGTGTTTCTTGATGCTTTATTTTATAGCTTCCAAGTGAGAACAGTGTGTGAGGTTGGGTTGTTAATCATGTTTGACACTAGACATTAAGTTTGAACAGTGAATGGTCATCAAGGTGGATGTATTGATTGCATAGTTATTGATGCTAGTTTTATGAAAGGTAAATCAGTAGGCTTGAAATAGTATATACAAGAATTTGACCTAAGTATTATAGTGTGGGTATGCTTATGTAGCATCCTTGAGTGCTAAGTTTGAATGGGGATATTCATATACTAATTGATGTTCTTACCAGCTCCATTATAGACTATTAGATGTTAATGTCAGATGTTCAAGTGTAATAGTATTTCTTATGGTTTAGGGAGAAATATAAGTTTAGATATGTGATATTTGTAGGTTATGATGAAGGCAGTATGGTTGTTAAAGATTTGGGGATATCCTTGTTATGTGTTAGAATCTAATTTGAATCTTTAAAGGTTGAGCTAATATAAAGAGGAGTTGAAAGTTACGTTAGTCAATTTTAAGTTGTTACATGATGATTGTTGGGGATATAGAGGGCTAAGAGTTCTATCTCAGAAGAAAGTACTAGCAACAAGTTTTACATTATTGGGCATAGTCATTCAAGGTGAGTTTACCAATTATATGTATTATTATACCTTAGATTCTAGAGTAAAGTGGTGGCATCTTAGCTTAGAGGTGCTAATTGAGTGGTTCCCATACTTTGTATGATGGCTTTAAGATAAGGGGGAGATGATAGAACAAATAACTAAGTCAAGCTCTCAGATTCTAGTAGTGATGCCAGTGTATTGTAGAACATCAGTAGGGGAGGAAGATGCCCGACCTATTCTTATCTCAGTGCAAGGTTTTTCAGTTATCATGATATCTACTCATTCCTTACCTGTCACCTCTATGATCATAGCTCATATTAATGCACCTTATGGAAAAATCATGTACTTTCCTAGTTCCTAGTATGAGGAGTTCCCGTCTACCTAGTACTACGAATCATGTTCCATGAATTTAGAAACTCCAAAATCAGGTCATGCAGCTCATGACTCATGTACTCATGTTTTATAGTATGCTCAGTTCCCATGACTCATGATACACTCTAAATGATCAACAAAATTCAGATTATGTCATGTATATCCTCAGAATAGATCTCTTGATGAGTCCATGATATTTATCCTCTATTCTTCAGGCCTTAGTAAAGTGTCAAGTTATGCATAGGATCCCTTCATGTTTTGGGTCCTCATGTACTAACTTTTCAGTGACCTCTCCTTATGTAAAGATAGCGGTGATGAATAATTATTTGACTAGAAAAAATTATTATATGCTAGTTTGATCTAAGGTTATAAGTGTGAAGTAAGATTGAGGACAAGTTTTTTGATATATTTCATGGTTGGTCGAAATTTTGTGTGTGATTTTCCAAAGAATAGGCATGGAAGTTGTTAATGATAAGGGTTTAGAGAATGTGAGAAGGATGCTTTTGTGGTTGTTTTCCTAGAAGTTCGTGTGTGGTTATAAGGATAGGCTTGGATGTTATGTTGAGATATAAAAAGAGAAATGCAATATGCGTTAGTGAATTCATAGTAAGAATTTTGAGTTAGTCATTGAAGTGGTAAGGCATGTTATACTTAGAGAGTGAGCTCTAAAATAGACATAAAATATTGAATCACATGGTTTAGACTAGTATTTGGTGTAGTGTGTTGTATATTGTGATTTTGAGTTAGGCTTGATCATGGTGAGAGAACTTATTTTAGTTTAGACTTTAGTAGATGGATTTATCAATGCCCATGTGAGAATTATATATTGAATCAAATGAGTATTGTATCTAAGGGGAAGAGTATAGTTGAGGTAGTATTTGAGAAGTGTAGCTAAAATTAAAAGTTAGCAGTTGTAGGGCATAAGGCTTACTAACTCTATCCTAGTAGATGTTTCGTAGGCATGTGCTCCATATTAAAGAATTCTAGCCATATTGTGATATCTTATTCAGATGTCTTATTTAGACCATGCCCAAGATTATTTTCTCCCCAAAGTCATTAGAACTTCATAGAAAAAGTTTCAAAGAAATACTCCAGTTGAGTATATGTTTTCAGTATGAGTTAGTTTGTATAACCAGTAATTCAGATTTGCAGTCAAACAGATAAGTTACTATGGTTTCCATCTTTCCATCTAGTCTTACTAACCAAAGTTTCATGAATATGGCTATTACATGAGGTAAAATATTCGCATTCATACAAATTACGAATTCATCTCAGTATGCATCATGCCTAAGTTTCAGATTCAACTATTTAGTCATGAGTTAGTTCATAAGTGTTCAGTGTATGATCTCAATTTTCCAAGTACTCCTTCTCAAACAATGTAATACCTTTGTACGACCTTGGTCTCGTTACCTCACGAGTCGTGATTACATAATGTACTTGGCAATTCCATGAAGCCCCTTTTTCCTTTGATTCTTATACGTCTCTTGTTGAGGGATAATTCCTAAATGAGAAAATGCATACTTTATTAGATCCCTAGTAACTCTTAGAATTTTTAATGTATTAGTTAGCACATTGCAGTTCTATATTAAGGATTGTATCATGGAAATTTTTTGTGAGTTCTAAACTCCTAATATGAATTAGTTCCTTATAGTCAGTAAAGTCAAGTAAACACAGAAATCAGCTTCATGATAGACTTTAAAGTTTCAGCTCAGCTATATCCTTAATTAGCATATAGGTTATGTCTACATTATTCCATACTTTTAATGTTTCAATAAGTTCCTACCCATCATTCGAGGACGAATGATTCCAAGGGGGAGATAATGTAATACCCTATATTTTCGAGCTAAAATTTAAATTGTTGTTCCTATGCGTACGAACTTGAACCAATTATTCTATGAATAAACGTGTGTGATAATAAAGTATATGATGTAGGAATGTCTTCGTCTATTGATCGAGGTCTTAATACCCTCCTAACTCATAGACGAGCTGAGGAATTTTTTATCGATAGAGTTTTGACAAATGCTCTAGCTAGGGTCAACTTTAAATGAGTGTATCTCCCAAAATATATAAATTCAAGTGTCCTAAATTATACCAAATGAAATTTCTTTGAGTCTTCTTTCCAATGCACTTGGTTTCACCTTAATCCGATATCGGAGTGAAAATTTATACTTATTTTACCTCAGCATGTCTGTCTATCGACAAAGTGATGACCTGAGATGATAAGTCGTCAACTAAGTGACGACTTATCAGCTCAAGTTGCCAGCCTTAAACAGAAACTCATCAAATTCATCTTCTAAGAGATGACTTGAGGTGATAAGCCATCACCTATGTGATGACTTATCAACCAAGTTATCACCCATGACCAGACTTGATCAACCTCACCATTAAATGGTTTTGGAGGGGTATTTTTGTCTTACCCCTCACCTCCCACAACATAAATCACCAAAAACATGTACTTAGCCATCATAACAAGATTTAAAAATCCCTAATCCTTTTTATCCTCAAGAACAAGATTACGGTTTCTCCTTAAGATTATCTCCCAAGAACTTTAAGATTCCATTACGTTCCCTTCAAGATAATCACGAACCTAAGGTTCCTAAGCAAAAAAACTTCAAGAGAAGCCTTCAAGAACGCTCTCAAGGATTCCAAAGTCAACTTATTTCATCGAATCAAGCCAAATAAGGTATGTGGGGTTATGAACAAAGATACTTCTTTCATCTTTGTACCCAAAATAGGATTTTAAAGTTGAATTTACATGAAATCAAATGATTTATAGTTTAGGGTTCATACCCCATTATTATTATTTGAAGATGTTGATGTTACAAGTGATTAAATGTTGAATTGTATCTCTACTCTTGCATGTTTTTGCATGTGGAGTGATTTTATATAGATTGAGAGTTGAATTTCACTATCTTGACTAGAATTGTTCAAGAATTTTAAGATTTTAACTATTGAACATGACTTTATGATAATTTGACATGAGTTTGAAATATGGGTTACTAAGCCCTAGCTTGAATCTTTATATTTCAAGAAGATTGTGCCTTTAAGCATCCTATGATTAACTTATATTAAGATTTGAACAAGATTTGATCTTTTGATCGATAGCTAAGATATGAAATACACTTTACAGTTTTGATTTCAGATTTTATTACAGTTTAAAGTAAACAGATGCATAACTGGTTTTCATTGTAAACCCTTATACTAGTTTTAAAGTGAATTTTCAACAGAATGAGCATACAGATTAGAGGGAGTAGTATTTAGCACCAGTTGGGTATGTGTCCTAGTTTACATGCCCCAGAACTATGAGCCAGCATAGGTACGGATTATTCAAATTATTCAAATTTATATGGATAACTGATATAGATTGTGATCACTTAGCTTAAGTTATACTCCTTGGCGATTGTATGACACCTCTCCCCAACGTGAGGTTTTCTCCTTAGGGGAACATGATGTTAGACATCATGATAACTCACATGGTGTATGTCGGTTAAAAGAACCTCCTTAAGCCTAAGTCCTAAAACAGAATAATAGAACAACTTTTAGAAATTAAGTGTAAAAGCTCACAATTTTACTCAGGTATCAGCTTTCAGTTTACAGATGATAAAGGTGAGCCTATTTACACTTAACATGCATGATTTGAAGATAGAATTAACTTCTGTTCTACTTATTCCACTAGCAGAAAGAGTAAAAGTAAAGCTTTTAGAACTAAGTGTTATGGCTCACAAGATTTATACAGTATGCTTTATTATTTATGATTTATGATTTTTAGCTTTTAGTTATTCAAGCCAATATGAGTCATTTACACTTAGCATGCATCTTTTTACAAGTTTATATAAGTGTTGATATAATATTTTACTTATGTACTCACCCTCACATGCTCAATACATTCCAAAAGTACTAATCCACATATACATCTATGTGCTACATTGTTTAATAATGTAGGTACCATTTCAGTTGTAATCCATATATCACGATCAGACAGTTGCAGATTCTAGACAGTAGATGATGAGTCCTCTTACTTTAGGGACTTTAGTTAGATGTTATTTATGTACTTTATATTCTTACTCATGTATATTGATAAGTGGTAGTTGGATTCACGTCCTAGCTACCTATAGTCAGTATAGTAGGCTGTCAATAGAACTAATGTATTTGATTCCAGTTATTTTTATATCAGTTGAGTTGTAATCATTTTTATATATATTTGTATTGATCGAATTCATAAAATTTTGATCTTCCTCTTAATTCATTTATATTTATATATTTTATTCAGTTGCTCATGATTTATGCCAGTACAAGGGTTAGCTTTGGATCACGTGTGATCCTAAGCACCGTGTGATGACTAGGGGGTAGTCTCGGGTCATTACATTCTCTTTAAGGAGCGAATAAATTACTTGATAATATAGTCACTATATGTTTTAGCATTATTACATATGTCAACAAAGCATGCGACATGTTTCTTTGGATTCCCTTTTTCCCTCAAATTGTTGAAATTTAGGGGGTTGATAGCTGATGATATTTTGAAACTATTAATCCTCAGAGTATGGGGCTTGGTGTATGTTAGGGAGGATGTGGCGGTGACTTCATTCTTATCTTTGAGGTTTTCTTTAATAAACTCCTTCAATTGGTCAATCAATATCATTCCTTAAGAAAAGACTGGCAACTCCATAGTGAACTTCTATAGCCTTTGTAGGTGTATTGCTAGAATCTCTGTCTATTAAGCCTTCCATTCTATTCACTAACTTACCTATCTGAGCATCTTGATTTGTAAATATTTGGTCAAGCCATCAATTGCCCTCACCAGGTTTGCAAATTACTCCTACATAGATAGATCATTAGTAACCATCGCTTGCATGATCATTGGAGCTTGTACAATCACATTTTACACAAGGAAAATGAATCAATAGAAAAATTGACCAATTATCAAGTGTCTTGGCATGTTCAATAAATTGATTCACACTTTCTGTATATCCCTCCCTGACACCCACTCTATTATCATTATTTCATTAATATATCCAGCGATAATCAGATTTCATCTACACAACCAATCACAATCTTAATTAATACAAGTCATTAGTACATACTTTAAGTAACTACACTTAACCATTTGCAACTCACTAATTCACATTTCAAGTCACTACACTTAACCATTTTCACGTCACTAATTCACATTTCAAGTCACTACACTTAACGATTTTCAAGTCACTAATTCACATTTCAAGTAGCTACACTTAATCATTTTCAAGTCATTAGTACACATTTCAAGTAACTACACTTAACCATTTTCAAGTCATTAGTTTATGTTTTCAAGTCACTACTTTAACCATTTCCAAGGCACTAGAACACATTTTTAACTCAGTATCTTAACCATTTTCAAGTCATTAGTACATATTTTCAAGTAACTACACTTAACCATTTTAAGTTATTAGTATACATTTTAAGTAACTACACTTAACTATTTTCAAGTCACTAATTCACATTCCAAGTTACTACCCTTAACCATTTTCAATTGACTAATTCACATTTTAAGTAACTACATTTAACCAATTCTAATCACTAATAAACATTTCAAGTAACTAGACTTAATCATTTTCAAGTCACTAATAACTACACTTAACCATTTTCAAGTCACTATACTTAACCATTCTCAAGTCATTAGTTCACATTTTAAGTAACTACACTTAACCATTTTCAAGTCCCTAACTCACATTTCGAGTCACTACATTTTAACCATTTTCGAGTCACAAGTTCACAATTTCAAGTCTCTACATTTAACCATTTTCAAGCCACCAGTTCACATTTTCAATTTTAATTTTAAGTCAAACAATTCAACAAATTTAATAAACCAATTAAGTAGAGACGACACATGTCCCTCTCACACCATATAATCTTCATAAAACATATGGCTTTCAAAGCCTTCTATACCAAATAATCTCACCATAACACTATATTTAAAGACTTCAATACAAGAAAATATAGAGAAATCAAATAATGTTTACTTGCCCTAGGAAGAAGAGAAAGAGACAAGCAGTCACCAAAAAATATCAAAGCAACAAGAGACGTAGTGAAAGCAACTAAAATATACAAAAAGTTCAAGTTAGAGACAATCTCATTGAATGAAACCTAGAAGCATTCATCTCAACCCTATATCCTAACTGAATGAAACTAGCATTTACCCCAATATAAAGAGTTAAAAAAACTACCAAACATGATCCTATATTTTCACATACCTTCAAGTCATTACTTCACATTTCAAGTCACACAATTCAAGTAACTAAACTTAATAATTTTCAAGTCACTAGTTCACATTTTTAAATAAAAAAAACAACCATATTCAAGTCATAACTTCACATTTCAAATAACTAACCTTAACCATTTTCAATTCACAAATTCACATTTCAAGACAATTTAAAAAAGATCCCTAATTTGTTACCAATCCTCACTTTTGGTCTCTTTTACCTTATATGATAGTATATTTCAAGTCAAATTTCATCTTGCATTCCACTTGTCTAACCAATAACTTTCACAAAACACCCCAAAAAACTCACCAAATGTACTCCTCCACTAAAGTGCAATAATTTAAAGTATAAACACTATATTCACACATATGTGCAACAATTTAATACCAAATCAGCGCATTCACATTAACCAAAACAGCCCAGTTACATTCAAAACACTTAGATATCAGTTCAAAATTGATCGAAGCTAATGTACCAGGATTTCATGTCACATTTGATGCTTAAAATAAGGAATTTATACTTGAACTTAGGTTATCTTGTTGTATATGATGTGTTTGTGGCATGATTGTGGTAAAATTATGTAGGAAATGGTGTGAACTGAAAAGTTAAAGAAAAATCTCAGAAAAGTAAAGTACTTGTCCGGCTACGAGTCGTTAAGTCACTATACGACTCGCAACCTAACTCGTAAGGACAGTAGTGACTAAAGTTAAGCTGGAGAAGCTATGTATCAAACGACCACGACTCATAAGGAGTAATTATAAGTAATATTAAGCATCCATGAAGAGAGTAGTAACCTAAGATAAGGTCCAGAATTAAAGTCATAGAAGACTATAGTAGTAAGGATAGACTACGACTCACAGTGATTAAATCAAAATGAGACAAGTGTGCTAACTCCTGAAGGTTGAGGATCTAGTGACAACGAGTGAAGACTAGGAGTCCTAAGGACTGATTACGACTCATGGTGAGAAATCATAATGATAATAGAAGCTAAAATCCTAAAGATAAAAGTTCACTAGAGTGCCTATGACTAAGAGCATACGACTTGTAAGGAGACCCTACGAGTCGCAACCACTACCGACTCAATTTTTCTATTCCATTTTAATTAGTGTTTCTTATTATTTTGAGATACTATAAATACCATTGGGTTATTCCTTTATTATTTTAGGTACTTTTGATAATTTTCTACCAATTTTCACATACTTTGAACATTGAGAATATTGTTCTTCAATTTTTGGTTTCATACTCAATTGGAGATTTCATATTTTATTCTTTCATTATTATGAAATTAATTACATGTATTCTTCATTGATTATCATGGATTGTCGCATGAACATAAGAGGCTAAATTCCTTGACTAGGGTTATGGGAACCCTGGTAGATTAACTACGTAAGGGAAGTAGGATATTCATCTATTCTAATGTAGCTGCATGTATTGTAATCTTCTTTATATTAATTGTACCCCAAGCTACTTCATAAGCTTGGAAATTTGTTGTATTTGATAACATCCTTACAAGGGAGTTTGGGATTATGAAAATGAGTTTACAACAGTGATTCGAGGCTATCAACCCTCGTTTAATCAACTCAAGAATCAAAGGGTGAGAGTTTTACTGAGGTTACCGACAAGGGGAATCAAGGCGACACCCTAAGACTCATAAGGTGAAGGTGAGATTTATCAACACATTCAAAAGATGATTAATAATCATAGCTTGTCAACTTTGCATGCAAGGAAGTAGATTAGGTGGATAAAGCATGAGAAACTTATGGAGTTGAGAAGTCAAGGGGAACACAGTCCTAGTGTTCGTGTTCCATTATTTACAAACTCAAGAATTCAAGTTTGGCTACCTACTACTATTGATTTCATAATCCTCCAAATTATTTTCTATACTGCTCGTGAGTTTGGTCAACTTTGAGAGACTGTTCCATGTATTTCTTATGGGTTCAACCCCAATCTTATTTAGGTTACTATATTTGACATCGGTCGCAGCATACTTCTTTGGAGGTTATTTTTGGGAGTCATTAAAAGCTACCACAAAAAAGAAATAAATACACTATAAATGTGTTATGCTTTGCTCGTTCAATAGCAACAAAAAAAGAGCTGAAAATAGAGCAAAATGCTTACCCAAAATAGGGAGTTCTACTGAAAATTGAAAATTCAAAATTAGAAGTTCTCAAACTCATCCAACTGCTAAAACCTCAACAAGACTCAACCAAACTAATAATTTTAGTAAAAAGATTAAATTTTTTGAAGACCACATATGCTAAAATGGCGATTTCAAAACAATCAAACCAATATTGGTGTTTACCATCATTATTATTAATGAGCCATAAAAGCAGCCAAATGATGACTCTAACAATTGAGTTGGATAAAAATAGTAGCAGCCAAATAGTGATGACAACAATGAAAGGTGAGCACCATAACAACAACAACCGCAGGAGTTCGATAAGTAGTAGCAACAGCTGAAGAAGAAGAAGAAGAAGAAGAAAAAGAACAAGAAGAAGAAGAAGAAACAACCGACGACATTAAAGAAACTAATGTTGGTAATTGTGTCGATGAAGTATGACATTGTCAATGTTGGTGGTCGTGTTATCGATGTAGGGTTGTTGTTATACTATAGGATTATTGACTTGAATCGGGTAGATAATATTTAGTTTAAAATTTTGTGAAAATGGTTGGTTTTCTTACAAAAATAATTAATTATTCAAAATCCAACCACAAGTGGTCAATTTTTGTTAAGAAAAAGTTTAATAAAATGCATAATATTTATAATAATATATAGTTAATTTAAAGCAATGTATGTAAATCTGGTAATTAGTTAATTCATCGTCACATTAACACTAGTAGTATATTTCTTCAACCGTATAATAATATTAATGTATTTCGTATACTAGGATAAATTTTTTATTTATTAGCCTTTGAATACGGTATTATTTACCTCGTTATATAGCGTATTACATGTATAATTTGATGAATTATTGGTTAATTAGCTTACATTGCTATAACTTCAAAAGTATATTATTACCTCGATCGTATGATATCAACGTATTATTTAAAATACTTGGATAGATTATATTAACTAGCTTTTGACTACTACGTACATTAGTACATGAGATAAATGTATATATACATGTACTTGATAAACTATCAACTTTTGAATACATACTGTATACGATCACATACACGAGAATATATATTATCTCGTAATATAAAACATTACATATGCTCTAATGAATTATCGGTTAATATTAGCTTACATTATTATAAATCCAACAATATATTATTACCTCAATCGTATGATATCAATGTTTTCAATATAATTGGATAAGCTCAGTTAGCTAGTTTTTCACTACTATGTACATCACTGCACGATATATATATATACACACACACACATTCACTTCATTGACTATCAGCTTCTAAATACGTACTATATACATCACACACACGAGTATATTACCCCATAATACAATGTATTTCCTATAATACTCTAATGAATTATCGATTAATTTAGCTTATTTAAGTAGTAGTCAAAAGCTAACTGAATGTATACAGGTATATTGAATACGTTGATATCATGTGATTAAGGTAATAATATACTGCTGGAGTTATAGTATAAACATATACTCGATAGACAATATATTTATTTTATTGATATGTAAGTAAAAAATAAATATTATTTGTTATGTTGTTTATTTATTTTAATTAAGACATATGGTATTTCTTAATTTATTTTTAATATATTTCTTCAAAAATGAACCACGAGTTGTAGGTTTTCTAAATTCATTTTACAAAAATCGACATGAGTTCAATTTTAAGGTGAAAGACTTGTTACAAAACAAGAGTTACTAGCAGTGTCTTTGAGAAATTTTTGTCTTATCTTATTTGCACTGAGGTTGTTGTTCATACAGACCATGCAACCTTGAGATACTTGATGGTGAAGAAAGATTCCAAGTCTAGATTAATCTATTGGTTTCTCTTGTTGTAAGAGTTTGATTTTGAGGTGAAAGATCCAAAGGGTACAAAGAATCAAGTTTTTGGTCATTTGTCTAGACTTAAGGATGAAGCAATGCAGAAAATAGGGAATGGACTTGAAATCGATGATACTTTTCTAGACAAGCAGACTTTGACAGCATCGCAAGACCTAATTCCCTTATTTGCTACCTTTAAAAATTATCTGGCAAGTGATCTTGTCCCAGAGGATCTATCCTTCCAACAAAGAAAGAGGTTTATTCATGAGGTAAGGAAGTTCTTCTGAATGAGCCCTATTGCTTCAGAATTTATGTGGATGGAGTCATTCATAGATGCATCTCTGAAGTAAATATGATGAGAATTCTTGAGGCTTGTCATGCTTCACCATTTGGGTGTCACCATAGTGGAAATTTCACAACCCACAAGAAATTGCAGTATGGGTACTACTAATAAGATTCTCATAACTTTGTTGTTGCTTGTTTCCAATGCCAGCATCAGGGAAATATTTTGAGGTGCCATGAACTCCTTTTGACTACTATTTTAGACATAACGTCGTTTGATGTGTGGGGAATTGACTTCATGGGGTAATTTATGAGCTCCTATTATATGAGGTATATCCTAGTTACAGTGGACTATGTATCCAAATGGACGAAAGCAGTAGCGCTCCAAAATAATAAAGGAAGATGTGTCACCGCATTACTGAAAATGCATACCTTTTATTGATTTGGACTCTATGAGTTATTATCATTGATGGTGGGTATCATATTTGCAATTGTCTATTTAAGAGTCTGCTTGAAAAATATGGAGTAAATCATAAGGTAGCACTACCTTAGCAGAAAGGTAGAAATGTCAAATAGAGAGATAAAGTCTATTTTGGCAAAGACTATTAATACCAATAGGATTGATTGGTCAAGGAAGCTAGATGGTGCACTATAGGCATATTGAACAACTTTGAAGACTCCCATTGGTGCTTCTCTACATCAGTTGGTGTATGGTAAGGTATGTCACTTGCCTGTTGAACTTGAGCGAAAATCATTGCAAGCATTGAAAAAGTTAAAATTTGAATAGCATGATGCAGAAAAGGCAAGAATAATTAAGGTGAATGAGTTAGATGATCTTTGACCCGGGTTATGAAAGTTATGCACTATAATAGCAGAAGATGAAGATACATCATGATCAAAAAATTGAAAAAAGAGTATTTGCAAGATGAGGAGGTTATTTTATATAATTTGAGACTTCTCTTATTTCCATAAAAGTTGAAGTCTAGGTGGTATGGGTTATTTACTATGGTAAGAGTGTTTCTATATGGTGTTTTAGAATTAAAGGGTGATGGTGAAGCCCCATTCAAAGTGAATAGGAAAAGTCTCAAGTACTATATGGGTAAAACTCAGGGAGTTAAGGTAATTGATAATTTGAGCCTTGGTGAAGTTTGAGCAACCAAGGCAACTAAGTTGTGCCGCGACGTTAAATCAGGCACTTTATGGGAGACAAACCATGGGGCTGGTTGGTGAAGTCTAAGTATCCAAACTAGCTATGTCGTGCCACGATGTTAAATTAAGTGATGCATGGGAGGCACCTCATGATTTGTACTTATTTGATTATAGGGTAACATGTGTATTCAGTGTGCGGGATTGGAGATTGCAAGAGTAAACCAGAAATTTTGTTGATATTAGGCCATATGAGGCTCTTTACGAGTCATAACTAGACATTAAAAATCATGAAATAGAGTTGGAAGGACCTATAACTCAGATCACATTCAGGTATCTGATCCCTAGAGTCATTACAACCCTCAGAACAAGTCTTAGCCTCGGACACGACTCATCAACTTAAGTCATAACGACTGGAAACCTGGGTAATGTTCCAGTCTTTATTGAGGAAAGATATGACCCATAATTTGTAGTTACGAGTCATACTCAAGACTCGTAACCATACTTGACATTTCAAGCGTCGTGGGTTGACTCAGTCCAAAGGGTGAATTTGAGTACAATTAAAATAAAAAAGGGAAACTAATCAGGCACCCAATTAGTCAAATCACGATTCCCTCTATTTTCTTTGGCTAGAACAACACAAAAGCACTCCATATTCATCCCTAAAATCAAAAATCAACCAAGTCCAAATCTCTTAAAATCTCAAAAATTCTCAAATAATAAGGCACAAGTTCATTTGAAGTTAAGAAATTCGAGTCTCAAAGTGAACAAGTAAGTACTTCATGCTTAGAATACTATTTATTAATCTAGATCTTTAAATGTTCATGAGTACTTGGAATCCTTAATTAAAAAGTGTATGCTTAAAAGTAATCGAACCCTATTCTTGAAAATTTTACGATGAATTTTGGTAATAGGAGTAAAATGTTGATTTTGTGCTTTAAAATAGTGATTAGGGATGGATGTATTGAGTGTTGATTGATGCTTGTATGTTGTGTGTGGTGAAAGGATTGAGTATCGGAACTAATTAGTCTAAACTTCTATGTTACAGTGGCTACAGGCTGCTTTACGACTTATAGGGAAACCTAATGAGTCGTTACGTAGCTCGTAACCTCTGGTAACATGGTTGTTTAGAAGAATGGGTATTTTGATAACACTAAAACTCACCTAAATGATTTGTAGTTAATATTTATGACTCATAGACAGGAGTCGTAATGAGTAGGGGAACCTACGCATAATATGATATGTTTCTAGTCAGCTTACGAGTATTGGTAACAAGTCATAAAATAAAATTATGATTCGTTAGGAGGACTCATAACCTGACAAGAAACACTGACTTGTCTTCTGTCTACCTTATGACTTGTCTAAATAAGTCGTACCCAATGGTTATAACTCGTACCCCTTAGTCGTAATGAGTCAAGTAAAGACAAATTGACACCAAATTTTCTTATTTTGTTTTTCTTTTATTAAAATTTACTAATAAATATACTTTCAATAGAAAAAATGGCACCAAAAGATGATGCAACAAAGAAGAAGGCCTCAACAAGGAAAATTCTAAAGAAAAATGCCCCACAAAATACTCGACATTTCAGAATCAAAGATGCTAGTCATGATTCAAGTAGTTCAGTCATAGAATACTAATGTCGGGGAAGTTAATGCCAGGGGAAAAGCTACCTCAGGGGAAGAAAGGAGTCATCATGGAGGAAGACACACCTCCTAGGACCACACCAAGGATAAATAATTCTAACACGTCACCACTACATTCACCATCATTCTCAAATAATGACGGTGATAATAATGGTAAAGAAGAAAATAGTGATGATGCTGGTGAGAAAGAATTAAGATCCTACGATGAAGAAAATAAGAGCAAGAGTGAGTAGAATGTACTCCTATCGATGTTCAGCCACCACCACCACCACCTCAAATTCCACTATCCATTAAAGATTCTTTAGTTCCCATCATACAATGGTAGGCGTACCCCTAAATGCAGGAAACATACAATGAGGGGTTAGTAGAAAACCCAACCAAGAGAAATCCTAAATGGGGGATATATCAAGAGCAGAGGTTGACTACAGCTGGCATGTCTGAGATGCCTCAGTTTGAGTCCCGGTTCAAATAGTATCTTTTTCAATGGATGACTACAACTCTTGATAAATTCACTCCTGCATTAGTATGGGAGTTCTATGTGGCTTATAAAGGGGAGATGAAGTGGCCATACCCACATGGAAACTTATGGAAGGGTGGTGAAGTACTAACTTCATTGACTATTAGAGTAGTTTAAGTGAACATCACCCTGAGGACTATTTTAAGAGTACTGCATGGACTAAATTTCCAGCCACCGAAAAACATTTTTGAGCATGATTATCGCATGGATGAGATTTGGAAGATAACTAGGAACAAAATCAACACTAATGATAAGGTGTTTCATTTTAGTTGGATGGTCGGCATTATAGATACTAATCAAGAAGCAACTAGCTGAGTAATAGGTTGTCCTGGGGTGAATACACAACAAAATTACCAAGGGTTCTTTGAACTTTGTAGAAAAAGTGTAGTGGACTATTGCTCGACATAAGTTGTGTCCCACAATTGGGGAAAATATTCTTAGCCATGTCCTCACAGCATTGATGGCTAGCCTAATGGTCGGGTATGATTTGTTGCTTCACAATTCATCTCCAGAGAGATAGGTAATCGAGTGAAGAGTACTAATGTGATTATGGAATTCCCATGGTTGTTGACTTAAATATGCTTGGAGGCAGGGGTGCCAGAATTTCTGAATAGAGATCAGTTTATTCAATCAAAGAATATAAAGAAATTGGGGTTGATTTAGGATGCAGCAAATCCCATGTCCAAATAGGTTAAACAAGGGGAAGCATTGCTAGTTGAGGAACTACAAAATAGAGACCCGAGTACTACCACTATTGGATTCACTGATGTAGATGACAATCTAGTTAAGATTGGGCAGTCTGATCCCCAGCCTTTTGATTCAGCCAGTACCCCTACTCCACCCCTGACTATAGCACTACATCTATCCATGTCCAGATCAACTCCAGCTGGCTATGTAGTTATTCCATAGACATTTTAAAAAGTGGTGTTGAAAAGGTTGAGGACCGTAGAGGAAAAGGTGAGGTTAATGGAAAAGGAAGTACAACTATGGGTTGACGAAAAAAGAAGAACAAATCAAGAAGATACACAGAAAGCTGGATGGTTTTGAGCTAAGGATCATTTCTCATCTTGAAGGTGTTTAAACCCCTGACATAGTGAGAGTTAAGGCTGAGGTAGTCGAGGTGTGAAAGAATGTTGATGATTTACATAAGCGGCCAATTTACACCCTCTTTATCCTTATGGAGATGCAATCAAAAGAGAAGGTCAAAAATAACTGGGGTATTGATGATCAAACCCTGAGAACTATTAAGAAGGTAAAGAAGAGTAAGAAAATGAATGGTAGTTCAAGATCGACTGAAGATATTGAGAGGGAATGTGACACATCCCCGACACCAGATATACCACTGAGTACACCAGTAAAAACTAGTTCTACTATCATAGAGACTGTCCCGATAGATGTTAAAACCACTGTTGAGGAGAGTGCAGCCCAATCTAAGGGCCTCCATATTGATAATGCTTAATCTGGAACCTAGAGTTCCCAGGTATGACTCCACTCTCTGATTTGTATTCTTAGATACACTGGGGATAGAACATAGGTATTTAGTTGGGGGTGGGGGTGTACCACAGTTACACGAGTTATAGTTTCCATGATTCAAAAAACCGTAGGTGACAACATGAATGATGAATTAGCATATTTGTATATTTGTATGGTCATGTGATGTTTAAGTGAGAAGAGTTGTGTGTTGAAAGCAATCAATGATATATGTTGTAGGTCTATTGAAAAATTGATACCCCTCTAAAGCTTTTTGGTAAACTATGTGATCTGTGTGTGCGTGATACTAATGTAAATCGATTAGCAACATTAGAATTAAGAATGAATTAACCATGGAATGTAGGTGCATGAAATAGATAGGTAATGACTAATAATATGACCCTATACAATATAAGTAAGAGACTTTACTCAGTTCCCAGTGTGTACAGAGTCCAGAACTTGCCCTGTTGGTTTTACCTTGATTGTACAATAGTTGGTTAGGAGATAATCATAGGTTATTTTTGTTGTTAGTCTACTTTAGCCTATATTTCCTAAAACCAAATGATATATGAGTCCCTTGATCCTAATCTTTGAGCCTGAAAAACCTATATTTTTTGTTTACATTGATTCACCTTAATGTTTAAACAATAATGAACCTATTTTGGCCCTGGTCCTCCGGAGACACTGTGCACCTCAACTCAGGAAAATTGCATAAGTTGAGGGTGGCTATCATAGGGGTGCATAGTATAGAGCACGTATGAAGAAAATATATGAATGAAAAAAAATACAAGGTTGGGTGTGGTATAAAAAGTAAAGTGATAAAATTAAAAAAAAATAATATCATAGAAAAAGAAAATTTCAAAAAAAAATAATAAGAAGCCACACCCAATCCAAGCAAATAGAAAAAAGAAAAAGGGATAAATATGGGCGGAATGAAAGAAAGGTTGTAAAATAAGTGGACCCCAAAGTAATTATAGTGTAAAGGATGCTTAGTCACTGAAAATTTCACAAAATATATCATAACATCCCCAAAACCTATGTTACAAGCCAAATAAAGACCTATAAGTGATCCTAACCCGATTGTCCAAAAATCGAGGTAAAGAACATAAGGGCAAGCCTATGGAATTTTGTATACACTGACTGGAATTTCTTTGTGAGAGAAAGCATCTCTAGACTATCCCTAGAATAGTAGGATGAATCAAACTAAGTGATAGGGACCTGAAATAATAGGATAAATCAAATAGAGTGATAGGAATTTCTTTGATTGTGTGGGTGCATGGGTGGCAATGTCAAGTTAAGTATTTTCTTGGGTATGGTATATTTCTTAGGCCTAGTTGTTCCTCGTTAATGTAATTCCATCAGTGGATTCCTATGGATAACGTAAGTGTATCAGATCATTATGCACAGTCGCGTTTGAACAATGAAAAAGAAGGGGGAAAATGTTTTGTGCTGATTGATAAGTTGAGTTCCAAATATGTCACAGAGTCTCCATAGTTAAACATCGTGTTTTAGTGGGTATTGATTTTAATTTTCCTAAGGACACATAAATTTTGGAAGTTAAGGGTGTGGATATATCGAGATTTCATATCACCTTCGATGCTTAAAACAAAGAATTTATGCTTAAACTTAGGTTATCTAGTTGGATATGATATGTTTGTGGCATGATTGCAGGGAAATTATGAAGGAAATGGTGTGAACTGAAAAGTAGAATAAATTTATTAGAAAAGTCTTCTTGTAAGGCTATAAGTTGTTAATTCACTATATGACTCATAGCCCAACTCATAAGGACAGCAGTAACTAAAGTTAAGTTGGAGGATCTCATAACAAATGATCACGAATCGTAAGGAGTAATTATGGGTTCTATAAGAAGACCATAAAGAGAGCAGTGAGCTAAGCTAAAGCCCAACATTGAAGTCATAAAAGACTATGAGTAATGAGGATAGACTACGATTCGTAATGATCAAACCATAATGAGGCTATTATGCTAACTCCTGAAGATTGAGGCTCCAGTAATTACGAGTAAATACCTCAAGTTGTAAGGACTGAATATGACTCATGATGATAAATCATAATGAAAACAGAAGTTTAAACCATAAAGATGAAAGTTCACTTGATTGCCTACGATGAGCAGCATACGACTTGTATGGAGACTCTACAAGTCGTAACCCCTTCGTACTTAATTTTCCTATTCTATTTTAATTAGGATTTATTTATTATTTTGAGATACTATAAATACCCTTAGTTTTTTCCTTTATTATGTCACGCAGTTTTGATAATTTTCTACAAACTTTTACGTACTTTGATCATTGAGAATATTGTTCTTGAGTTTTTGGTTTTGTACTCAATTGGAGATTTTGGATTTTATTTTTTCATTATTGTGAAAATAATTCCATGTATTCTTCATTGATTTTTGTGGATTGATTCATGAACATGAGAGGCTAAATTACTTAACTAGAGTTTGGGAACCTTAGTGGATTAACTATGTAGGGGAAGTAGGAGATTCATCTATTCTAGTGTAGACGTATGTATTATAATCTTCCAAATATTAATCATACCCTAAGCTACCGAAGAAGCTTGGGAATTGCCTATATTTGAGAATGTCCTAACAAGGGAGTTTGAGATTGGGAAAAAGAGATTACAACAGTAATTTGAGGATATCAAGCCGCATCTAATCAGCTCGAGACTCAAAAGGTAAGAGTTTTACCGATGTTATTGATAAGAAGAAGCAAGGTGATACCCTGAGACTCAGAACGTGAAGGGTGAGATTTATCAACACGTTCACAAAAGGGTTGATAATACATAGCTTGTCAACTTTGCATACAGAGTAGCGAATTAGGTGGATTAAGAACGAGAAATTACAAAGCTGAGAAGTAGGGGGAACATAATCCTAGTGTTTGTTTTCCATTGTTTACAATCTCAAGCATTCAAGTTTGGATACCAACTACTATTGATTTCCAAATCCCTCCATTTATTTTTCTGTACTGCTCATGAGTTTTGTTAAGTTTGAGAGACTGTTCTTCGTACTCCTTATGGGTTCAACCCCAATCTTGTTTGGGTTCCTATATTTGACATCAGCCACAACATACATCTTTGGAGGTTAATTTTTGGTGACATCAAATTTTGGCACCGTTGCTGGGGATTACGATGTGAATTATTGATTGAAGTTGGTAAAATTTATGAGTTCTTATTTTTTGTTCTTAGTTGGATATACGCTGGTGTATGCCTAGCACTAGGAGTCAAGACAATCCCTTACTCCCCATTAATCCAAAATCTGAAAGAATTCTGCAAAACCAAGAAGGATATCATAGCATGCTTGTGATGGTATTCTAGTAGGATTTTGGGATGACCGTCTTGCTATACCTCCACCTACTCTAGGTGATCTACAAAATATTTCTAATAAGCAAATAGAGATAAAGTTAGTAGAGGTAACTAAACAACAGAGAAGAGCGGTTGAAGAAGCCAGGTTGGCTCAACAGGCACAACTAGATTGGCCAAGGCCAGAAGCCAATAAACGTACAAAAGTAAATGGTGGTCAAGATAGAGATCATGGTGGCAGAACTCAAGTTATACCAGCATATCGATATCTACCTCCATATAATGGAGATGAGGAAAAGGGTTATGTTGAGCCTTCAGAGATAGGAGTTATTGTTCCTCCTGTGCTACCCCCTAATGTGAAGTTCGATATTACTAGTGTAATGATCCAGATATTGAATCAAAAAGGTGTATTTTAGGGGAAACAATAGATGATGCAAACATGTATCTCACCAACTTTACTGGGATATACACTTCATATACCACCCCTGGGGTGGACCAGGAAGTATTGAGTTTATGGTTGTTCCCTTTTTCACTGACAGAAGAAGCATCACTGTAGCTGAGGGAACTTCCTAAAGGGTCAATCACTACTTGTAATGAGTTATGTAGATAGTTTTTGAATTGATTCTTTCCTCCTACTAGGATGCTACAACTAAAATATGATATCTATAATTTCCAGCAGTTACTTGAAGAGTCTATATATGAAGTATAGTTTTGGTTCAAAAAAAAGTTGAGCATGGTACCTCATTATTGGAATCCAGGTTCCAACCTATTGGAAATATTCTATACATCTCTGAATGTTAGCTCTAGGTTAATGGCAGACACAATATCTAGAGGTGCACTTATGCATCTTCTTTGGGATATGGCGCTGAAAATGCTAGATGAAATCTATGTCACTAATTGTCGATAAAACACTCAAAAGGATGATAGATGAGATGGTATGTATCCCATTAGGGCTTCTAGTGACTATAGATCCATTGATGATACAGTAGCACAAGAGGTACAACTCAGAATAGATATTGGGCTGCTTTCAAAACTATTTGCAACAATGACTGCTAAAAAGGTAAACATAGTTTGCCTTATACTAATTTCAATAAACCGATCAAACAACTGGTGCAAAAGTTTGACTAAATGTCAACTACATTGAATCAAAGGCAGCCTGACATTCTTCTAATAATACAGTGTAAAACTCAAAAAATGATTGTCATTGCTATGCCATTACCACTTGAAGTGGTAAGACCACCATGGATTCGCCCATATCTACTATGAGTGAGTCAAATAATAAAGATGATCATGCAAACATTGAAGAAGCAATTGAGGTTGAAGCGGTGAAATCTTCAGATGTGGAGAATAGTAGTAAGAAGACTAAAGCTAAGGGTAAGGTTGAGGAGCCTATTTTGAAGACCATTCTAAGACCTCTCCCTCATTTTCCTTAGAGACTGAAAAAGAAGAAGAAGAAGGAAAATATCATAAGTTCTTATCTATGTTGATGGAGTTGTCTTTAAACATACCACTTGTAGAGGCATTAGAGCAGATACCTAGTTAAGCAAAATTCATGAAAGATCTGGTCACTATAAAGTAGACAATGAGCGATGAGCCCACTGACAATGTTCATTATTACAGTGTTGTGGCCTCTAGATCGTTGGTAGAGAAAAAAGAGGACCCTAGAGACTTCACTACTCCATGTTCTATTGGGTCCTTCAACTTCGCTCGAGCTTTATGTAATCTAGGAGCTAGTATTAATCTTATGTCGCTGGTTGTATTTAAGCAGATAGGGTTGGAAGCACCTAAATTGAAATTGATAAGACTATTAATGGCTGACTGAACCGTGATAAAAATAGTTGGTATTCTTTGTG
This sequence comes from Capsicum annuum, assembly GCF_002878395.1. Classification (NCBI taxonomy): domain Eukaryota; kingdom Viridiplantae; phylum Streptophyta; class Magnoliopsida; order Solanales; family Solanaceae; genus Capsicum; species Capsicum annuum. The sequence goes on from NW_025858245.1 coordinate 2,383,708, forward strand.
ATGTGCTGCTAAAGGTGGCGTCCTTGATCTTCCCAACAAATTTCATGGTACTTGATTATGAGGTGGATTTCTAAGTCCCTATCATCTTGGGCAGACCCATCCTAACTACGAGTAGGGCATTGGTTAACATGGATTTAGGGAAAATAAGGTTTAAACTCAATGATGAACAAGTAACTTTCAATGAAGTCCAGTACGACAAACAGACGATATGAGAGTTGTGTCTATAATATACACCATTGATGAAGAAGTTGATGCAGTGACTATTCTAATTAAAGAAAGGCTCGGTGTAGAAGCATTAGTTGCAGTGATTATGAATTTTGATAGTGATGGAATTAAGGAGTACGATGAGATGGTAGGTAATCTATATGGGAGAGGTTCTTATACTTATTCTCCAAAGAAGCTTGATTTGGATTTGAAGAACAAAACCACTCCTCCTGCACATCCATCAAATGAGAAGCCAATTTTCTTAGATTTGAAGGCCCTCCATCTCACATACACTATGCATGTTTCGGGGCCAACAACACTTTATCAGTGATTATTGCAGCTGATTTGATAGATACTAAGGTAGAAGCGTTGTTGTTAGTATTGTAAAGATTCAAGAAAGCTATAGGATGGATAATTACTAATATTGTGGGTATTCTTCTTGGTATTTGTACTCACAAAATCCAATTGGAATTGAACTGCATTCCTAGTATAGAGCATCAGGAGCAACTAAATCTTTCTATGCAGGAGGTGGTGAAGAAAGAGATCATCAAGTAGTTGGACGTTGGTGTTGTTTACCCCATTGCTGATAGCAAATGGTTTTGTCCTATTTAGTGTATCCCAAAGAAAGGGGCAATTACTGTCATGCCAAATAAGAAAAATAAGCTCATGCCAATGAGACTAGTCACAGGTTGGAAACTGTGCATAGACTACAAGAAGCTGAATACATGCACCCAAAAGGACCACTTCCCAATGCCCTACATAGACCAGATGCTGGATAGACTTACGAGAAGGGTTTGGTATTTTTTCTGGATAGCTATTTGGGTTACAATAAGATCATAGTTTCTCTTAAAGATCAATAGATTACAACCTTTAGTTGCCCATATGGGACCTTTGCTTTCAACAAAATGTCATTTGGGTTGTGCAATGCTCCAACCATATTTCAGAGATGTATGATGTCCATCTTCTCTGACATGGTAGAAAATACTATTGAGGTATTTATGTTGACTTTTCTGTGGTTGGTGATTCTTTTGATGACTGTTTGGTCCACTTGGCTAATGCTCTACACCGATGTGAAGAATGCAATTTGGTGCTTAATTGGAAAAAGTGACACTTGAAGATAAAAAAGGAATTGAAGTAATAGAGAAGTTGCCACCACCAATTTCAGTTAAGGGAATTCAGAGTTTTTAGGTCATGCTGGTTTTTACAGGCGATTCATCAAGGACTTCTCAAAGATTGCAAAAACTTTAGATAATATTTTTGAGAAAAAGGTAAAGTTTGATTTTAATGAGGTATGTCTGGAGGATTTTGAGTTCTTGAAGGAGTTGTTTGTGTCATCCCCTATAGTGTCTCCTGATTGGTCTTTGTCATTTGAGATCATGTATGCTGCAAGCGGAGTGTCCCTAGGTGTTGTCCTAGGCCAAAGGCGAGAGAAGATTCTGCACATCATCTACAATGCCAGCAAGTGATTAAACCCTACTCAAAAAATTACACTATTACAGAACAAGAGTTACTAGTAGTGGTTTTTTTCTTTGAGAAATTTTGGTCTTATCTGATCGGCAATAAGGTTTTAATTCATATAAACCATGCAACCCTGAGATACTTGATAGTGGAGAAAAATTCACAGCCTAGATTGATCTGTTGGGTTCTCTTATTGTTAGAGTTTGATTTTGAGGTGAAAGACAGAAGGGGTACAAGGAATCAAGTTGCTAATTATTTGTCAAGACTTAAGGATGAAGCAATGAAATAAGTAGGGAATAGGCTTAAATCAATCATACTTTTCCATACAAGTAGATTTTGGAAGCATCGCAAGACCTAATTCCCTATTTGCTGACTTTGCAGATTACTTAGAAAGTGATCTTGTCCTAAAGGATATATCCTTCTAACAAAGAAAGAGGTTTGTGCATATGGTAAGGAAGCTCTACTGGGATGAGCCCGATATATTCAGAATTTTTATGGATGGATTCATTTGTAGATGCATCCATGAAGTAGATATGATGAGCATTCTTGAGGCTTGTCATGCTTCACCAGTTGAGGGTCACCATAGTGAAACCCATACAACCCATAAGATATCGCAATATGGGTACTACTGGCCGACAATCTACAAAGATGTTCACAACTTTGCTATTGCCTGTGACCAATGTCAGCATAAGGGAAATATTTTGAGGTGCCAAGAACTTCCTATGACCCCTATTTTAGAGTTGAAGTTGTTTGATTTGTGGGGTGTAGGCTTCATGGGGCCTTTTGTGAGCTTATATGTTATGATGTATATCCTGGTTGCGGTGGACTATGTGTCCAAATGGATTGAAGCAGTAGTGCTCCCTAATAATAAAGGAAGAAGTGTCACCGCATTCTTGAAAAAGCATATATTTTCTCAATTTGTGACTCCGCATGCTATTATCAGTAATGGGTGGTCAAATTTCTGTAATCACTTATTCAAGAGTCTGCTTTAAAAATATAGATAAAATCATTAGGTGGCAACACCTTATTACCCTAGAAACAGGTTGAAGTGCTAAATAGAGAGATAAAGTCTATTATGGCAAAGACTGTTAATGCTAATAGGACTGATTGGTCAAGGAAGCTAGATGTTGCATTATAGGCCTATAGAATAGGTTTTAAGACCCTCATAGGTTCTTCTCTGAATCAGTTGGTTTATGAAAAGGCATGTCACTTTCCTGTTGAACTTGAGCACAAAGCACTTTGGGCACTGAAGAATTTAATTTTGAATGGCATGATACAGCAAAGGCAACAATGAGTAAGGCAAATGAGTCTGGTGAGTTTTGACTCAGGGCTTTTGAAAGTTATGTACTATAAAAGGAGAAGATGAAGCTACTTCATTATCAAAAAATCAAGAAAAGAGTATTTGAGACAGGTCACCAGGTGTTGTTATATAATTTGAGACTCGCTTGTTTCCAGGCAAGTTAAAGTTTAGGTGGTAGGGGAAATTTACTATGGTGAGAGTGTTTTCATATGGTGATTTAGAATTGAAGCATGATGCTGAAGCCCTGTTCAAAGTGAATGGGCAAAGGGTCAAGTACTATACGGGTAACACTGAGGAATTTAAGGTAATTGATGATTTGAGCCTTGGTGAAGTCTAAGTAACCAAGGCAATTGAGTCATTCCATGATGCTAGATCAGACGCTGCATGGGAAGCAACACATGGGGCTGGTTGGTGAAGTCTAAGTATCCAATCTAGCCACATCATGCCACGATGTTAAATAAAGCGCTGCATGGGAGGAAACTCATGATTTGTACTTATTTGATTATACGGTAACATGGGTGTTTAGTGTGCAGGATTGGAGATGGCAGGAGTAAACCAGAAAATTTGTTGATATAAATCCATACAGGAAACTTTATGAGTCACAACCAAAAAATTATGACTCATGATCAGGAGTCATAAAGACCTGGAACTCAGATAACTTTCAGGTATTTGGTCTCTGGAATCATTACAACTCTCAGAACGAGTTGTAGCCTCTGACTATGACTCATCACCTTGAGTCATAAAAACTGAAGACTCGGGTAAGGTTCCAGTCAGCATTTCAGGCATCACGGGTTGACCCAGCCTAAATCGCGAATTTGAGTATAATTAAAACAAAAAGTGGCATCTAATCTGGCACCCAATTACTTAAATCGTGATTCCCTCCATTTTCTTTGGCTAGCACAACACAAAAGCACTCCATATTCATCCCTAAAATCAAAATCAACCAAGTCCAAATCTCCAAAAGATAAAAAAATTCTCAAAGAATAGGGCACAATTTCATTTGAAATTAAGAAATTCAAGTCTCAAAGTGAACAAGTAAGTACTTCATGCTTGAAAATTCTATCTATTAAGCTAGGTCTTTACAGTGCATGAGTACTTGGATTTCCTGATTGAAAAGTGTATGCTTTAAAGTAATCAAACCCTATTTTTGAAAATTTAGTTGTGAATTATGGTAATGAGAGCAAAAAGTTTATTTCATGCTTGAAAACGGTGTTTAGCGATGAATTTATTGAGTATTGATTGATGCTTGAATGTTGTGCATTATGAAAAGATTGAGTATCAGAACTAACTAGTCTAAGCTTCCATGTTACAATGTCTACGGGCTTCTTTATCATTTACAGGGAAACCTAACGAGCCATTAAGTAGCTTATAACCTCTGGTAACATGGTTGTTTAGAAGAGTGGAGATTCTGGTAATATTACAACTCACCTAAACAAGTCGTAGTTAATATTTACAACTCATAGACAGGAGTCGTAATGACTGCAGGAACCTATACATATTGTGATATGTTTCTAGTCTGCTTATGAGTATTACTAACGAGTTGTAAACTAACATTAAGACTATTAGGAGGACTCGTAACCTGAACGAAAAACACTGACTTGTCTTTTTTCTACCTTACAACTTGTCTAAATGAGTCGTACCCAATGGTTATGACTCATAACCTTTAGCAGTAATAAGTCCAGTAAAGGCACACTGACTCCTAATTTTCTTATTTTCTTTATCTTTCCTTAAAAAAACTTACTAATTAATATACTTTTAACAAAAAAAACGGCAACCGAAAGATGATACAACAAAGAAGCAGACCTCAACAAGGAAAACTCCAAAGTAACCTGCCACACAAAATACTCGACATCTCATAAAAGAAGATACTAGTAATGATTCAAATGGATCAGTTGAAGAATATCTAATATCGGGGTAGGTAAAGTTAGGGGAGAAGATACATTGGGGGAAAAAGGTGTCATCATAGAGGAAGACACACCTCCTAGGACCACAACGAGGATGAAGAATCCCAGCACGTCACCACCATATTCACCGTCATCCTATAATAATGATGGTGATGATGATAATGATGAAAAAAAATTGTGATGATGTTGGCAAGGAAGAATCAAGATCCTACAATGAAGAACCTGAGAGTAGGAGTGAGAAGAATATTACTCCTATCGATGTTCATCCACCACTACCACCATCTCAGATTCTACTATCCATTGAAGCTGCTCTAATTCCTGTCGTTGAATGGTGGGGTACCCTAGAATACAGGAAATATACAATGTGGGGTAAGTAGTAAACCTGACCACGGGTAATCCTAGAAGGAGGATATATCTATAGCAGAGGTTGGTTACATTAGGAATGTGTGAGATTCATGAGTTTGAGGCCCAGTTCAAACAGTATCATTTTCAGTGAATGACTACAGCGCCCGAGAAATTCAGTCCCACATTAGTGAGGGAGTTATATGCGGCTTAAAAAGTGTAACTAAAGAGGCTATACCCACAGGGAAACTTGTGGAAGGGTGGTAATCCACTGAGTACATTGACTATTAGAAGTGTATGGGTAAACATCACCTTGAGGACTAGTTCTAGAGTACTGCATGGATTAGATTTCCAGCCACCATTGAAAACTGCTGAGCTTGATTATCACATTGATGAGATATGATAGATAACCAAGAATTAAATTAGCACTGATGAGAAGATGTTTTATTTTTGGAGGATGGAAGGCATTATAGCTATCAATAGAGAAGGAAATAGCTGGGTAGTTGGTGGTCCAGGGTGAATACGCAGCAATACCAAGGGTTCTTTGAACTATGTGGCAAAGGTATGGTGGACTCTTGCCCGATATGGGTGGTGTCCCACCAATGAGGACAACATGCTAAGCCCAATCCATGCAACATTATTAGTTGACCTCATGGTCAAATATGATTTTGATATTGCACAATTCATTACCAGAATTATGCGTGACCGGGCGGTGGGTACTAATATGATTCTAGTATTCCCATACTTTTTAACTCAAATATGCCTGGAGGTGGGGGTGCCAGAACTTTTGAATGTAGATTAGTTTACTTAAACAAAGAACATTACAGACTTAGGGTTGATTCGGGATGCAGCAAATCCCATGTCCAAATAGGCCAAACAAGGAGCAGCACTGCTAGCTGAGGCACTGTAGAATAGAGACTCGAGTACCACCACTATTGGATTCACTGATATAGATAACACTCATGTTGACATTAGGCAGCCTGAGCCCCAGTCTTTGAATTTAACCGGTACATCCAGTACCCCTACTCCACCATCAACTGTCGCACCATGTCCATCCACATCCAAGTCAACTCCAGCTATCTATATAGTCATTTCATAGAAATTTTTGAATGAGGTATTGAAAAGGTTAAGCACTATGGAGGCAAAGGTGAGGTTGATTGAAAGGGAGTACAACTATCGGTTGACAAGAGAATTAAAAAATAAAATAGAAAGATAAAGAGGATGTTGGATGGTTTCGAGCTAAGGATCATTCATCAACTTGAAGGTGTTCAGCCCCCGACATAACGGGACTTAAGGTTAAGGTATCTGAGCTGTGGAAGTTTATTGATAAGTTACTTGAGCGGCAGGTTTGTCCCGTGGATATCCTTATGGAGAACCAATCAAAAGAAGAAGTCAAAATATTAGGGTTGTTGATAATCAGACCCTGAGAGATGTTGAGAAGGTAGAGAAGAGTAAGAAAAGGAAAAAAAATAGAGGATAAAGATATTGAGACAACGGTGTGAGAGAGCATCATAAGTGAGAGGGACTAGAAGGTGAGGGTCTAAGATATGTTGGTAGGGGACAATAGTTCAAGACTGGGTAATTATATTGAGATGGGCAATGACAATGCCCCGATACCAGATATACCACTAAGCGTACCAGTCAACACCGGTGCCACTATTGTAGAAACTGTCCTAATAGATGTTAAGACCACTATTGAGGAGAGTAGGGTCCAATCTAAAGGCCCTCATACTGATAATGCTTGGTCTTGAGCGTAGCGCACCCAGGTATAACTCCACACCCTAATTTTTATTTCTAGATGTATTAGGAATAGTACATAGGTATTTAGTTAGGGGTGCGGGTGCACCACAGTCACCACGGGTTAAGGTTTCCATATTTCAAAACCCGTAGTCCATAGTTTGAATGAACAACTGGCATGTTTGTGTGGTCATGTGATGCTTAAGTGAGAAGAGTTGTATGTTGAAGGAAGCCAATAATATGTGTTGTGTGTCTATTAAAAAATCTATACCCCTCCAAAATATTTTGATAAACTGTGTGATATATGTATGTGAGTGAGTGCTGTGAATCCATTAATGACATTAGAATTGGGAACAAGTTAACTATTGCATGTAGATGTATGAACTGGATAGGGAATAACTGACAATGTGACCCTGTACAATGTGAATGAGCATCGTTGCATAGTTCCTAGTATGTACGGAGTCTAGAACTTTCCTGGATGCCTTTTCCTATATTGTAGAATGGTTGGTTAGGAGATAACCATAGGACATTTTTGTTGTTATTCCACTTTAGCCTAAATTGTCCAAAACCAAATTATATATGACTCCCTTGATCTTGATCCTTGAGCCTTAGTACACCTATATTTTTTGTTTACACCGATTCACCTTCCTGTTTAAACTTCAATGAACCTGTTTTGGACCTGGTCCTCCTGGGACACTGTGTACCTTAACTCTAGTAAATTTCCTAAGTTGAGGGTGGCTATCATAGGGGTGAATAGTATAGAGCAGGTATGAAAAAAATATATGAATGAAAAAGAAAACAAAGTTGGGTGTGGTAGAAAAATAAAAGTAAGAAAACTAAAAAAACTTGCAAAAGATCATAGAAAAAGAAAATTTAAAAAGAAAAGATAATAAGAAACCAAACCCAGGATGAGCAAATAGAAAAAGAATAAAAAGGAAAAATAAGGGCAGTGTGAAAGAAAAGTTGTAAAATAAGTGGACCACAAAGTTATCACACCGTCAAGGAGGATTAGTCACTGAAAAATACTAAAATATATCATACCAGTCCCAAAACCTACGTTACAATCCAAATAAAGCCCTATAAGTAATCCTAACCTGACTACCCAAAAATCATAGTGAAGAACATAAGGGCAAGCCTATGGCATTCTGTGTACATTAAATGGAATTTCTTTGTGAGAGTGAGTGTCTCTAGACTATCCCTGGAATAGTTGGATAAATGAAACTGAGTGATAGGATTTCTTTGAATGTGAGGGTGCATGGGTTGTAATGCCAGGTTACGTATCTGTCTGGGTAACGTATATTTATCATCCCTAATTGTTGTTTGCTAATGTGATGCCATCAGTGGATTCGTGTGGGCTACACAGGCATATCGAATCATTATTCACAGTCGCATTTGAATAATAAAAAATGATGGGGGGAAACGTTTTGTACTGATTGATAATTAAACTACCAAATATGTTACAAACTCTGTGCAGTTAAGCATCGTGGTTTAGTGGGTATTGATTTTTATTTGCCTGAGGACATGCCAATATTCTAAGTTTACGGTGTTGATATATCGGGATTACATGGCACATTCGATGCTTAAAACTAGAAATTAATGCTTAAACTTAGGTTATCTTGATTCATATGATGTGTTTGTGGCATGATTGAAGAAAAATTAGGCAAAAAGTGGTGGGACAGAAAAGTGGAAGAAAAGTCTCAGAAATGTAAAGTACTGGCCAAACTAAAAGTGGTTAAGCCACTATATGACTTGAAGCCCAACTCGTATGGATAAAAGTGACTAAAGTTAAGTTGGAGAGCTAAGTATTAAATGATCGCGACTCATAAGGGGTAGTTATGAGGAGTAGAAGGCAAATATAAAGAGAGAAGTGAGCTAAGATAAGTCCCAAAATTGAATTCATAGAATTTTACGGGTCGTAAGGACACACTACGACTGAATAAAATATCTGAAAAACACAATATCCATATGGGTGGTAAATACCCAAAAACAACTGAAGTCTGAATCAAATCTGAACTAAATTTGAAAGCCTCTAAATACTGTTTGAGTAAGGAGTTGAAGGAACATGTCTCTAAATAACTCCGTCTAGCAAAACTAAACTGAAATAATAAATGAAATAAAGTAATATCGTCCTCGAATAGATGAGGACTCACTGCAACTCTATGACTGAAATGCTAATGCTGATTTGGAACACGTGCCTCTGAACCTATGGTGTAACATAAGAGAAATCACCATAGCGCAAATGTGTCAGTACGTCTGAATATATTGAGTATACGAGTGAGGTAGGCTAAATGAAAAGGGTTATATGAATGAACAATGCTGACTAATATGAATGTCAGAATACATACTTGTATAAGCAACTATTACTGAACTCGTGGTGATACTGACTATTGAGCCTAAAAACTGATGACATGAATTTACTAATACTGAGATACTGAATAGATGAATGACTATTTTTGATAGTTCGAATTATGAAGAACTGGTTTGATTAACTGTGTCTAAAAGTCCTGACACTAAATACTGATAACATAACCTATGACAACTGACATAACTAATATAATTGTGATAATTGACAAAACAGATTTAACTGATACTGAGCAACTGTATTTAACAGTCTGAGTTCTAATGAAACTATCTGAGTTTCGTTCTATATAGAGTAGCTGAATTTGAGATCAGTCCTATATAGCGGGTGATCTTTAAATCTGATAATTTTGATACTGATTAACTATAGTTGAGATCAGTCCTGTCTAATGGGTGATCTTGAGGTCTATTTATAATTATAAGTATTGACTGTCTCTAATAGTACTGAATCTGTACTACTAAACTGAGTTGACTGTATTTGACAGTCCTGAATCTATAACTAAAATTGTAGGATGTATTCATCTAATCGACATGCCCCTTGCTAAGCTGACTGGGGTCCAATCTCTGACCTGACTGGAAGGGTATCAGTACCACACCACCAGTAAAGACAACTGTTGTGGAGTCAGTCCTAATCTTATGGGTGACTCCTGGGATCAGTCCTATACATATAAATGTGCTAACGGGTGATCCCTGAGTATGTTAGTCCTATCTAATGGGTGACATCTCATACCTATGTTGTCTACGTAGTTCTGGAACTTAGGGATTGCTTCTAAGGATCTCCGTCCTTTCTAGCAGTTGAGTCCCCATCCCTAGGCTCACTCGGTGCTGAATCCTACTCCCATCTAAATGATACTGAACTGGATAACTAAGCTAAACTGAATAACTGAACTAAATTGATTAGCTGAATGAATAGTGATTAACTGAACTGATACTAGTGGTATTGTTTAGCGGAGCTAAACTAAGTTTACCGAGTTCCCTTGACTGAAGAAACGTACTGAGATCTGAGGACTGACAAAGAGTACTAAAATTACTGAGATCGCTAATAATACAGTTGTTACTAAGATCACTGAGAATACTGAGTACTGAGGTTACTGAACTACTGAGACTACTGAGATTTCTAAGTTTTCTTATGTCGCATGACTAACTAAATTTCATAGACCTTGGCTTGACTGAGAGTATCGTGATAACTTGACATGGCACTAAGCACACAGCTATATTATTTCGGGTAAAGTACCCCCTGGACTCGATGGAAGGAAACTGACACACATGACTGACTTGATCATAAGAATAAAGTCCACAATTCACAATATCATAAGTAGGGGATTTCATACTACACTTGGTTCTCAACATCTTATACATAGAGGGGATGCGCACAACATATATATACTCGCATTGCTTCAATATCATGCTCATTCCATATCACAACAATAACACACAACAATAACGTGTTTATGTGAAATCATAAAGAATAGAACATGGGCTTGTCATTTAAGCACTATTAAGTCATAAAAAAATGGATTCTATCATACTTGGCATTTTATCAAACACCTTACATGCACAACTTTGGGCATAGGTATACTTATCAATTTGACAATCTTAATCCATCCAAAATTCATGAGCTTCAACTAACCTACTCACATGCTTCACGAAAAGCACATCAAGATACAACCTTGAATCCAAACAACAATCATCAATATGATTATTGCCATAACACAACAAGAAAATCACAATTTATAATTTAAAACAAGATTCTTGAGCTCCATGGATGAAAGGGACCCGTGGATGAACACTATGCAAACCTTAAAGCTTGATCTTGAAAGAGATCTAATATTTCTTGAAGGTTCTTAAAGAAATACTTAGGCTTGTTCTTGATTTTTATTGACTAGGGTTTAACCCCTTTGGGAGAAAATGTTCTTGTTCTTGAGGAGATGATCTTGAGAGAAAACCCTAATCTTATGGTTGAGAGTGTATGAGAGAGATTTTTGAGATGTTTAACTAAATAGAATGAAAGATAATACGCTTCTTGAGGGTTATAAGTTGTGGGAAGTGAAGGAAAAGAACAAAATACCTTTGCAAAAACTTCCCTCAATTGCTGGAAAAAAAATAGCTGACGAGATTTGTGACAAGCCTTCATACTGGTGATAGGTCGTCACGAATTGTCGTCACAAAAAGGTAAAATCTTGGTTTTCTGGTTAAGGTTGACGACATTGGTGATATGCTTATTAGAAGTTAACTATAGCAATATCCTTCCCATGAATGCAATTGGTAAGGAATGTTTTCATTCGTCTGATAGCTGGGAGTTATTTGAATGCTTAATATATATCTAAATTTCTCATAAAACTATAAAGGAACCATGATGTACTATGCATGAGCTTGAAACGTGGCGCTAATATTGGTTTGGATTTTTTTGGGGTATTACAATATCTCCCCCTTGGGAATATTTGTCCTCGAATGAGAATGACTGAGATGGAAGAAAATATCAAATGAAGTACGTACAATACATAAACTACTGAAACATGGTTTAGGGACTGACATGACTGATCAGCTGAATACATCATACTGAACATGCATATCAGATGCATGAGTAACTGATTCATGAATGCACGACTGAGTGTTCTGATGAACTGAGTTTCTCATAATAAGAAATCATATCTGATGCCTAATTGATGAGATGAATCCATGAATATTTGGTGCATGATTATATGACTAACATGATACATGATTGCATGACAGAAAGTACTGATAAACTGATCACACATATCTGATGCGTGAATATATGATTGAACAGGCTCAGGAACATGCGGCTAAACATGCAATGGTAAAGGTACCAAGTTTGAACTGAAAACTAATCATGAAACTGAATACAAAGTTTGGTACTAAAATATGAACATGGGAACGAGTAAGATCAAAGAAGACTATCACCTTGAACTAAAAATATCAATGTGTCTGAGATTAATCACTCAGTATGCATGAGCGGAAACATAAGAACATAACTGAGTTTAGAACATGATACATGAACTAAACTGAGTCTGCAATGCATGACATGGACAGAGTATCGTATCGTGGACCAAACTGAGCCATTGAGTACATCGCTTACTGCTGAGTTTTGGACCTAAAGGGTCGTCTCATTAGTAACACTTCCTCCAAGATAGATTCATCAAAGAAAATGACATGTTTAAATCATGAAAGCTTAAGGTCTATAGTGTATCTCCACCTTGGGACACTATGTCCCTTGAAGGATGTTGGACTGACGTTGCCGAGATCTTGAGGAAGTTGAGGTGATGCACAAGGTATCTATGAACTAGATTATAACTGAACATCGGGAGTCTGGGACTAATGCATGATGCATGAACTGAACTGAACTTGCAACTACTGGGAGTTTCTACTTGGAATAATTACATTCCCTGAGATCTTGGATAACATGAATAGATGCAAGGATGAGGAAACAAACTATACAAATCTGACTGCTCGATTGCTAAACTGACTTGCTGGCTTTACTAACTAACTCATGCTAAAACATATGTCTAAATCAGAGAAAGAGATCTAAAAATGCATACCATAAACATGAAAGAGTGGTAACGTACCCGAATCTAAGTTAGGGAAACTTTTTTGGATTATGATAGGTCAGGAGTGCATAAAGTCTACTCTGACACTGACCACTCTTGGTGCCTTGCTGACGTAACTCTTTATCCCTCTGTGCTAGAACTCTACACTCTCGTATCCTATGTCTTGGCTTGCCACACCCAAAGCATACATCACTACCTTCCCTACATGCAACTAGGTGATTCTTACCACACTCTTCGTAAAGTGGATAAGTAAGACTTCTATTCTCACTACCCTGGGCCTCGGAGCCTAGAACTCTATCATGACGGTCATTTCTGGACTTAGGTGTTGGTGCACTAGCTGAGGATGGAGCTGGGGCTAAAAACTGCTGACTATTCTGAGAATGGTTATCACCCTATGACTTACGCTGAGCAAAGCTGAAACTACCTGTCCTTGCTCTTTTACTCTGTCTCTACCTTATTCTAATCTTCTACTTCTTTATTTATTGAGCATAAGTCTGGCTAAAGTCATATCACTATTCAACATGGCAGATCTACACTCGTTTACCATGCTATCGTTCACCCTTGATATGAACTTACTCATCTTGGCTCTACTATCTGCAACCACATGAGGGGCATATCTGGCTAATTGAGTAAACCTAAGAGAATACTCTTTCACTGTCATACTTCCCTGCCTGAGGTTGATGAAATCTAGCACCTTAGCTTCTCTAAGCTCCAGCGAGAAAAATCTATCGAGGAAAGCAGAGGCAAACTCCTCCCATTCTATAGAAGCTACATCATCTAACCTTTCTGACTTCCACTGTTTGTACCAAGTATGAGCCACATCCTGTCACCCCCATAATATCTATCACTTTCGTAATCTGATCTAAGAATTCATAGGGGTCCTCATCTGACTTAGACCCCATGAAAAAAGGAGGATTTATTTGGGTATAGTCCCAAATTCTAGCTGCAGCTGAATTGGCTACTAGATTGTTCGGAACGACAGCTAGTTGTTCATTCTGGGCAGCAACTGACCGAGCAAGAGTGGTGAATGCGTTCCTAAAATTCGCAAAGGGTTTTCAAGCTGAGGGGCTGATTGATCTCATTTCTTCTTTTACGAGGTATGTTCTGTAGAAGAAAGGGAGAAATGGATTAGACTGAGAGTGACTTGAGATTATACTTACTGGCACAACATGATTACTGAAAGAAGGGAAACTGTTCCTAAAACATCTCATAGCCTCTTGTACATAAGTGTGTTGCACAACACACTCATGTACAAGCTCTACTAGATGCGGTTTTTAGACTTTCTAGGACTCTAATGAACCTTAGGATCATATACCAAGTTTATAACACCCCGATTTTCTAAATCGAAATGCTACACAGTGCTTATGACCCCGAAGGACCACAAGCTAACCCATGATATATATGTACCTATACACTACAATATATGATGTAATAATGTGGAAAAACATGAATAATCGGCCATAAGGTTCAACTGAATAAAATAACTGACAAACATAATATCCATATGGGTGGAAAATACACAAAAACAACTGAAATCTGAATCAAATCTGAACTAAATCTGAAAGCCTCTAAACACTGTCTCAGTAACGAGTTGAAGGAATATGTCTCCAACTAACTTCGTCTAGCAAAACTGAACTGAAATAATAAATGAAATAAAGTAATATCATCCTCGAATGGATTAGGACTCACTACAACTCTACAATTGGAATGCTAATACTGATCTGGAACACGTTCCTCTGAACCTATGGTGTAACATAAGAGAAATCACCATAGAGAAATACGTCAGTACGTCTGAATGTATTGAGTATACGAATGAGTAGACTAAATGCAAAGGTTTATATGCATGAACAATGCTGACTAATATGAACGTGAGAATACATACATGCATAAGCAATTATAACTAAACTCGTGGTGATACTGACTACTGAGTCTGAATACTGACGACATGACTTTAGTGATTCTGAGATACTGAATAGATGAATGACTAGTTCTGACAGTTTGAATTATGAAGAACTGGTCTAATTGACTGTGTCTAACCGTCCTGAAACTGAATATTGATAACATAACCTATGAAAACTGACATAACTGATATAACTGTGATAATCAACAAGATCGATGTAACTAATACTAAGCAACTGTATTTAACAGTCTGAGTTTTGATGGAACTATCTGAGTTCCATTCTATATGGAGTAACTAAATTTGAGATCAGACCTATCTAGCGAGTGATCTTTAAATCTGATGATTCTAATACTGATTAACTATAGTTGAGATCAGTCCTGTCTAATGGGTGATCTTGAAGTCTATTTATAATAATAAGTATTAACTATCTCTAACAGTATTAAATCTGTACTACTGAACTGAGTTGAATGTATCTAACCAACATGCCCCATGCTAAGCTGACTGGGGTCCAATATCTGCCCTGACTGGAAGGGTGTCAGTACCGTGCCACCAGTAAAGATAACTGTTGTGGAGTCATTCCTAATCTAAAGGGTGACTCTTGGGATCAATCCTATAAATATAAATGTGCTAACAGGTGACCCTTGAGTATGTCAGTCCCATCTAACGGGTAAGATCTTGTAACTACACCGGCTATATAGTTCTGGAACTTAGGGATTGCTTCTAAGGATCTCCATCCTTTCTAGCGGTTGAGTCCTCATCATTAGTCTCACTCGATGTTGAATCCTACTCTCATCTGAAAGATACTGAACTGGATAACTGAGCTAAATTGAATAACTAAACTGAACTGATTAGCAGAACTGATACCGATTAACTGAACTGATACTAGTGGTATTGTTTAGTGGAGCTAAACTAAGTTTACTGAGTTCCCTTGACTGAAGGTACGTACTGAGTTCTGAGGACTGACAAAGAGTACTAAAATTACTAAGATCGCTAGGAATACTATTGTTACTGAGATAACTAAGATTACTGAGTACTGAGGTTACAGAACAACTAAGACTGCTGAGATTTCTAAGTTTTCCTTAGTCACATAACTAACTGAATTCCATAGACCATGGCTTGACTGAGAGTATCACGAAAACCTTACATGGCACTAGGCACACAACTATATTATTTTGGGTACTAGTACCCCCAGGACTCGATCGAAGAAAACTGACACACATGACTAGCTCGATCATAAGAATAGAGTCCATAATTCACAATATCATAAGTAGGGTATTTCATACTACACTTGGTTCTCAACATCTTATACATGTAAGGGGATGCGCACAACATGTGTATACTCACGTTGCTTCAATATCATGCTCATTCCGTATCACAACAATAACACACAACAATAACATGGAGTTCATATGAAATCATAAAGAATATAACATAGGATTATCATTTAAGCACTATTAAGTCATAAAAAAATGGATTTTATCATTCTTGTAATTTTATCAAACACCTTACATGCACAACTTTGGGCATAGGTGTACTTATCAATTTGACAATCTTAATCCATTATTTATGGGTTTCAACTAACCTACTCTCATGCTTCATAAAAAACACATCAAGATACAACCTTGAATCCAAACAACAATCATCAATATGATTATAGCCATAACACAATAAGAAAATCACAATTTATAATTTGAAACATGATTCTTGAGCTCCATGAATGCAAGGGACCCATGGATGAACACTACGCATACCTTAAAGCTTGATCTTGAAAGAGATCTACTGTTTCTTGAAGGTTCTTGAAGAAATCCTTAGGCTTGTTCTTGATTTTTCTTGACTAGGGTTTAACCCCTTTGGGAGAGTGTTCTTGTTCTTTAGGAGATGATCTTGAGAGAAAACCCTAATCTTATGGTTGAGAGTGTATGAGAGAGCTTTTTGAGATGTTTAACTAAAGAAAATGAAAGATAATATGCTCCTTGAGGGTTATAAGTCGTGGGAAGTGAAGGAAAAGACCAAAATACCCTTGTAAAAATGTCCCTCAATTTCTGGAAAAAAAATAGCTGACAAGATTCGTGACAAGCCATCATATTGGTGATAGGTCATCACTAATTGTCGTCACAAAAAGGTGAAATATTGGTTTTCTGGTTAAGGTTGATGACATTGGTGATAGGCCATCACGGGCGTGACAGCTTGTTACAAAATGTTGTCAAAGGGGGTGAAAATCTGCCCAGGGATGACGACATTGGTGATAGGCCGTCACGGGTGTGACGGCTTGTCACGAATGTCGTCAATCAGTTTTCCAGCCTTACATGCTAGAGTAAAATGGGCATAACTCTTTGCTCCGATATCGGATTTAGGCGAAATTGGAATCATTGGAAATATAATTCAATTATCTATCTTTTGAAAGGTCATGATCTCAAAAATTCATAGTATAACAAGAGATATTCTTATTCAAAGTTAAGTATAGCACTATCCTTCCCAAAAATGCAATCGGTAAGGAATGTTTTCATTCGTCTGATAGCTGGGAGTTATTTGAAGACTTAATATACATCTAACCTTCTCATAAAACTATAAAGGAACCATGACGTACTATGAATAATCTTGAAATATGGCGCTAATATTGGTTTGGATTTTTTTTGGGGTATTATAAATTATTTACGTCTTTTTGGTACAATTGAATTTGTTTGTGAGTAAAGAGCACGTGTTATGTTCTTAGTGTTAGATTAGTATTAAAGGTTTGCAAGAAATAAATAAAGTAGGTCAAATACTAAATAAATCAAACGACTAGAGTTTAGGAGCAAATCTTAGTGCATAGCCCAACATTTGTTATTCTTATTAATTGTGGATCGAGAGTGACCAAGCTTAGAAAATCACTGTTAAGAATAACCTCGATATCTAAGGAAACAATCTAACTCTTAAATACAAAGCTAAGATATTCTATTACTTAAGGGGTAAGGATGAGTAAAACGTCACATCCCTTGCAATGAGGAATATGGGGGATGCTATTTATAGGATATAGAGTTGCCTTTCTATCTAATGAAAATGCGTTATTCCATGAGCATGTAGTACCGTGTCTAATGATCTTTTGAATTTTTTTTTAGAACCATTGGATGTGCTAGCCTAGTATTGTATTCCTAACATAATTCAGCTGAGAGTTATGTGTGCATCTGCGAGGATTGAACATCATCCTCATTGTAAATGCTTCACGTACGAGCACTATCACTATTCCTCTTAGGTCACTTTGGATTCCACCTGAGTGGACATCCCTAGTGCCAGGATTTCCTACGAGGAGACCTCTTCCTAGGTTGACTTGCTCTATACTTGACTCGACTTGGCCCAGGCTCTATACAAGTTATATTTACCCTCATACAACTTTCTTTCCTAAATGAAGGAGCAGATTATCTTCATACCATTTGCTATATCAATGTCTCTTTAATTTTTTTTTGATCTCATTAATACCATTTTCTATGTCAATGTCTCTTTAGATTTTTTTTTTCTTTATAAAGACAAGGAAAGGAAAAGGTATAATTATTAAAAGCATATATTTTAAAAAAAATAATTGTCACAACTTAAACCAGGGCCTAGCCGTGATGGGTATCCCAAGTCCACCGAGGACCGGAGACCACCCATTTTGCATAGTCAACACAGAACATAACACCTAGCAGCAGTTGAATTCCAAAACATATAACAATATAGGATAGTAATAAAATCAAAGACGTCTAAGAATGTCAACATCTATACCCAATCTATAGTAATATCCACAAATCCTCTACTAATCCTAAAACAACCAACATCGAGACATGACCCCGACCCTAACAATGGCAATGATAATGTTAAGTGAACTATTTAATTCTACTTTATTAAACGGAACCGCTGAAATGATTAAGTCTTTCAGATAATTGAAGTTGATCCACCTAACACTGCATAAGAAAAGTAGAATTGCCTTTGGACCCTGTATCGCATGGGGATACGGTGTCCGGAGATGGTTAGTAAGTTGAGCTCTATCATATAACTCAAGGATAAGGATAAAGTAATGACAATTCAAAATCCAGTTCAAATCAATGTAAATATTCACATACTGTATGCATACATAGATACTTATATAAAATGTTGTGATAGGGTACAAGGCTTAACATGCACTTTAAAACCTTAGTCTAGATTTTGTAGCATAACCATCACATAATAGTACCCTCGGGCTATATGAACCCCATCTCTCACCCCTTGGTTGGGCCCCAGTGCATGTAGCTGCACGAACCGGAGAATATTCTTATATATATATGCATGGGGGACTCGAATCTCCCAATCATATACTAAAAGTGAATTAAGCACCTGATCATGTAATGTAATATGGGGAACTCGAATCTCCCAATTATATTGTAAGGTGGACTCGAACCACTCGGTCACAAGCAAGGGACTCAAACCCAAGGCCATTTAGACCCCCGCATCGGCAAATGCGGTTTCTAGGTCGCTCGGGATCGCCACTTTCATAGCCCAGCTACATAACCCTCTTTAAGCCTTATTAAAACATTTGTCACACATTCCCATTCATTGAACCGTAATACACATTTAGACATACACTATTTATATCTCCATACCAACTACACTTGCAAGGTAATATCATCATGTCATTATAATTCCATTAACTTTTGAAATGAAATCTCTTTGTTTATTAATACAAGGTGAGGGGAAACTGACTCCCTTTGTTCATCAAACCAATCCTTCATGTTTCAATAACCTCTTTACATCATGAAATTATTATGAAAGTAGTTCAATGCAATTTTACTCATACTCATAACCATTTTCATAAAATTTGGGTTAGGGGTTATTACCAATTTAATTGTCAATAATCATAAAATTTGGGGAAATCACAATCCCATGGTTTATTCACCATGTCCATGCACCCCATAAGTTTAAAATCATATATAAAGCATGAACAATGCATAATAAATCATGAGAAAATAGCTTAAGAAACATTCATTCCAAAACCCTCAACCCATATCAAAACCCATGTTCAAATCTACATAAACAATCATATAATTTCATGCTTTGAGTAAAAGAAAATTAGTGGTAGAGTCACATGAGTGAAATATCAAGAGTTATGGAGAGAATTTTGCCCTTGGAAGCTCTAATTGATCAACTTCTTGGAAATTCTAAGTATCTTGACCTCTGAGAATTGAGAGTGTTTTAGAAGTTATTTTTATTTGTTTAGGAGTGATAATTATACCTTAAAGGGATTTTAAGTTATGGGTCATGATTTGGGGAGAAGGGGAAATGTCCAAACTACCCTTAATTAAAAGATGAAAAATTATCGCCAGTGATTATGAGTCATATTACAACTTGTTAGGACACATTACGGATCAGCACCATAAGTTGCAGTCAAGACAGTAGCTGAAGGACCCTTCTCTGGTGACCCTACGATTCACACCATACAACTCGGCAGATGACCGTATGACTCATAGGGCACAAGTCGTAGTTAAGACAGAATCACTTGGAGAATAAACTGGTTTGGCTATGGATAGGACTATATGACTCATTTTGAGTCTTTACAACTAGTAACCACCAATTGGAATTAAGGTAGTAATATCAGGCTATCATACTGGTCTAGTTACGACTGGGTCCTTAAGACCTGCAATGAAATGTTACAACTCGTAGAGAGAGTCGTATTTAGGTAGTGAGTTTAAAAACTTAGAAATTTTTCAAGGATGTTTCATTCTCTCACCCCCCCCCCAGAGGATCATTCATCCTTAAATAATGAGACAATTCATCCCTTAGCATGATTTAACATGGAATACAACCACACTTACCTTTAACAGAGACAGAAAACAAAAATGCTAGGATTAACAAATACCTTAAGCATGATTATCTAAAATGAGGAACAAGAATGGATATTTTTACATCATGTCCTTTTCAGCTTCCCAAGTAGCTTCTTCAAACTTTTGTTTCCTCCATTGAACCTTCACCGAAGCCATATCCTTAGTCTGTAACCGACAAACTTGCCAATCTAAAATCTCAACTGGGAATTTCTCATATAATAAAGAGTCCTAAGCACGAACATTTTTCAATGGAACCACCAAGTATGGATCACCCACGCACTTTCTCAATATCAAAATATAAAAAATCGGGTGACCAGAACCCAACCAAGGAGGCAATGCTAACTCATAAGCCACATTACCCACTCTATTAAAAATCAAATACTACCCATATAACAAGGACTAAGCTTCCCCTTATTTTCAAACTGCATCACTCCGGTCACGACCCGAGGCTACCCCCTAGTCGCGACAAGGGTGTTTGTAGTCATATGCGACCACAAACTAACCCATGAGCTGGTACCTACTATGATCATTGAACACAATAGTATTAATAATAAAATATAAAGAAGATACTCTGATAGATATTGTAAATATAAAATACTGAGATACGTAATACAAAGATGCTTAAAAAAGTAACTAACTATCTAACTGATTATTTGATTTTCTAAAAGCCTCTAAACTGACTGAGGAGTTAATGGGACAAGCCCCCAACCAACTCTAACTGACCGAATGAAATGAAATAATGGTAAAATTGAGAAAATATAATATTTCTTTGATGGATAAGGACTCACCACTATTGGTTCTAAGTGTCACTGAGTTGTCTAAGATTGGTTGGAAAACTATGCGTCTGAACCTATGTTATAAGACAACATAGCGCAAAGAAAAGTATGTAGTCAGTACTTTGAATGTAAATGCATGAGAAAAATAGGCATGAATGCATAAACATGTAGTATCTCAGAATGCAAGGCCAAGTATAAATATAATCATGAAATAATCTATAAAACTGAATGACTGAAATCTATATAACTAAATAGCTGAGATTCTATACACTTGTTCAAGAAAACCTAAACTGAAATATACTGAATACTGCATTGAAAAATATGGGAGGTATCATCTAACTAAATGCCCCAAATCTGATTTAATTGTGGTCCAAACTATAACTCCAGTTGGAAGGGTGTTAATATTATACCACGGGTACTAGCACTGTCTTTATGGATCCAATAATCTGTGTCACGAAGGACTAGGGTGCCAAGCCTAAACTGATGGGTGACCCCTAAGAGGAAGTCAAGCCTAAACTAAAGGGTGACCCCTGACATCCAACACTGGCTATGTAGTTTCAAAACACAGGGACTGCTACTAACGACTCTACCTAACTGATGGGAAAGTCGTCATCCCTGCATTCACTCAGTACTAAATCCTACTCCCAACTGAACTGACACTGGCACTGGACTGAACTGAATTAAATATGACTAAACATACAATTAAGATTGCTCATCATAGTCTGATTCTAACACTGACTGAATGATAATATTCATGGTCTAACAAAAATCATTTTTGAGATACTAAAAGCATGTAAAACAACTAGGTATAGGGTGTTCATAACCCACTATCATTGAAAGACTGTAAAATATGATATCAAGATTGAAATATTGTAGTGTGAAATCACTGTTCAAAGACCTAAAACATGATCATTTCATAAAAACTAGTAATCATAAACTTGGACATGGGAATGCCTTAAACATGAGGAAAATAACGTGATTACATGGCTAAATTCATAACTTGAGGCTAAATCCTAAAATAAATTGAACATGATAAGGAAATTTCACACTTAAAGAATGATATGACTTATTCAACTTGAAAACATTTGTAACCATAACTTGAAATTGAATTAACAAAAGATTCATAGATTTATTTTATCAAGAACATATATAAACTCATAAATTAAACCCAAAAAGGGTTTTGGGCTCAATGGGTTAAAGGAATCCATGAATGAACATCCTGCATACCTCAATAGATGAATTATTGAAGATTCCTTGAGAATTTCTGAAACTTGAAGCTTGAATTCCTTGATTTCTTATGAAAGAGATAGGGTTTGTTCTTGGGATAAAAGATGGTTTCCTTGAGAGAATTTATGAGTAAAAGGGTAAATAATGCTCCTTGGGGACTCCAATTTTGTGTTATGGACGAATTGGATGAAGGGAATTGACCCAAATACCCTTTAATGACAAAAAACAAAAACTGGATGGAACAGGGAGAAGGCAACATAGGCTTTGCAGTATCAGACTAACCCGGGTAGTGCCCGCCTTAGAGTAGGGGACTAACACAGGTGATGCCACCTTACCTCGATGGACTGGAGGGGTTGTGCCTTCTTATCCTGGTGGTGCTTCTATTTTGGTTTTCTAAACACACCCCTACGCTCGTCTAAAAATTCCTAAACTTACCCAAGTTATACTTTGAACAACCCCTATCATAAATCAACTCAAAAATTGATGTCTCAAGGTTGGGAATATCAAAATAAAAATCATTGCAGTCTACCGGTCTTGAAAATGACTAAGTCCTCAATACTTGGTGAAATTTCCATGTCTTGGACCCCTTTAATATAAAATCATGAGCTGAATTGAGCTAGGATCATATGGGGTACTACAATATCTCCCCCTTGGGAATATTCATCTTCGAATGAGATTAGTTTAGATTAGAATACTAGGGAAAACATAGATCATATACTGAACATGCACAAATGGAGACATGATTACATAACTGAGTCGGAAATATGATACATAAGATGAACTAATTTTGTGAATGCATGAAATGATATAAGGATGGATACATAGCTGAAATAGGTAACTAAAAAGGAGTCAATCTAAGAAAGATTGTTACCTTAAGTTGAATCTGAGGTTGTGGAGAAAATGTGAAGGTACTTGGTTCATATATCTTCTTTTTCTTCCCAAGTGGCTCCCTCAACAGACTGATTCTGCCAAAGAACTTTAACCAAAGGAACTTCAGTATTCCTTACTCTATAGATCTAACGATCAAGGATCTCAACTGAGACTTTATTGTAGGAAAGAATATCCTTAATATCCACATCTTCTAAAAGAACAACTATAGCCAAATTACCAATACATCTCTTTAACAAGGAATATGAAATACCAGATGTACTGACGCCAAATCTGTAGGCAACTCTAGCTCATAAGAAACCTTCCCAAAATGACTCAATACTCTATATAGGCCAACATAACGGGGACTAAGCTTCCCCTTTTTGCCAAATCTTTTCATTTACTTCATAGGCGAAACCTTCAAATAGACCAAATCACCAACCTCAAACTCAAGAAACCTTTTCCTCACATTCGCATAAGATTTCTGATGGCTTTGGTTTATATTCAGCCTCTCCCAAATTAACTGAACTTTATTCATCACATCAAATACTTAATATGGTCCTATAAAAGAAGCTTCACCTACCGAAACTAATAAATATGAGATCTACATCTCATTCTATAAAGATCCTCAATAGAGCCATCTAAATACTGAAGTGATAACTATTGTTCTAGGCAAACTTAGTCAAAGATAAGTGGTCATCCCAACTACCTTTAAAGAAAATACAACATCCCTCAACATGTCCTCTAAGGTCTGAATGATCCTCTCTGCCTGACCATCTGTCTGAGGATGAAAAGTTGTATTGAGATGAACTTGGGTACCAAGACCCTTCTGAAAAGCCTTTCAAAAGTGAGAGGTAAACTAAGTACCTCTATTTGATATGATAGCTAATAGAATCCCATGCAACCTGTAATACCCCATACTTTTCCTAGCTTAAAATCATCTCAAGAATGTTAGAAACTTACTTTGAAAGATGAATCCACTTTAGTACATATGGTATTTTCAATATTTTAAAACTTTTTCATGTGGGAAATTCAATAAGCTTTCCATCAATATAAAATTCGCCTAAATCTGATAACTAGGTAAGAAGTTATGACTATTTCAAGTTCCCATAGTAAAACAGCACCATATTGGTCAGTGGCGCGCTGCGCCACAAGCTAAAATGGCAATTGTCCTTTTCCAGTGTCTCAGCAGACTTCCTATGCATCGCTCCAAACTTCTAAGTCACAAAAAAGGGGCAATGCGATTGTTCCGCATTGCGCCATTCCTCAATTTTCCAATTGTCAAAATCCAGTGACATGGCACGGTAGCGCCGCGTCGCGCCAAGGGTCCAATTTGGAAAATTTTCATTGAAATTAAATGACACGTCCAAGG